>NW_007734179.1:44608-45570 GCF_000696425.1 Galeopterus variegatus | reverse complement strand
AAAAAAAAAAACAAAAAAAAAAAAAAAAAAAAAAAAAAAAAAAAAACAAATGCAGAGATTAGGGAATACATTACTTTCTTATAGAAAACAATTCATTGAATTATTCAAATAAGCACACTCATATGCACATACTAATTCAAATATTCCAAACAGATCAAAATATAAATTTAGCCATTTAGCCATATTTTCCTAGGCCATAATCGATTAAACATTGACAATTCTATACAATTAAACCTTAAACTTACAGGGAAATGTAAGTTCTTCATTCACAAGGTACTTCACAGACAAGTTCAACTCTACTGAATATTATCTGCATCAATATAGTCTAGATGCCACAAAGTTGGCATACCCTTCCGGAAACATTAACCAAAACCTAAACAAAAAAGATACAAATATGACGATGTTAATTTCTGCAGGTATCTAATAAAGACTTCTTATGTCTTCAATTACTAATAAGCAAGTGACCATATAACAAAAGTAGGGGGAAAAGTGGTTAGGGATAAATACTTATTCTGAGAATGAAGTTTACTAGCTTCTACAACCTTCTAGGGAGTAAAAGCAGCTCAACATGGTATATCTATGTGTCTAGCACCAAGTGCAACAAATATCAAAGTGCAAAACACTTCGTTCTAGAATTGAGAAATAAGGGCCGGCCCGCTGGCGCACTCGGTAGAGTGCAGAGCTTGGGAGCGCAGTGTCGCTCCCGCCGAGGGTTCGGATCCCATATAGAGACTGGTCCGCTCACTGGTTGAGTGCGGTGCAGGCACGACACTGAGGGTTGCGATCCCGTTGCCAGTCGCGGTACAGGCGCGACACCGAGGGTTGCGATCCCGTTACTAGTCACGAAAAAAGACAAAAAGGAAAAAATAAAAATAAAAATAAATAAATAAATTGAGAAATAAAAGGTTTTGAATAATTATACTATCAGAGATCTTTTCTTGTGAAAGGGGAATGTTATAGAA
>NW_007734179.1:12031-44413 GCF_000696425.1 Galeopterus variegatus | reverse complement strand
AAAAATAAAAATAAATAAATAAATTGAGAAATAAAAGGTTTTGAATAATTATACTATCAGAGATCTTTTCTTGTGAAAGGGGAATGTTATAGAACTTCTATATTAAATCTGTTTTCCAACAGCTCAGAATTTCTCTCTTCTGTAAAATATGGGCTGTGAATTTTTAAAAATTAAAACATCCCTACTTGAAAAGCAAAGCAGGAAATGAATCACATATAAATTTCGAGAATGAGAGAGAATTATATGTCATATGTAATATCAAGTGGCAATGCCAGGACACTATACTGGGCAAGAATTACTATGAAAAATTGCCTGGTTTAAATAGCAATTAAGGATTTAATGGGGGAAAGTAATCAGGAATATGGGTGATCTAGCTAATAAAAGAGCATTAAGTGGGTGATACAGTACTCAAAATATGCCCTGTGAATATTCATGAGTTGATCCTATTGTGACTTATCTACGCGATGACATTTTCCAGTAGGAAAACATTTGACTAAAAGAAAATAGCTCCTGAGCTTCTGAACATTATAAAATTCATATTATAAAGGAAGCAAAATTAAGTGCTATGAGTAAATGATGGACAATTAGATATAATGTTGGAGAATAAGGACTCTGCAAATTTAAAATGGCAATTTACCGCTTCAGGTAAATCCATGCAGTTTTATATATTCATCCAATAAATAGAAAACACCTGAAAAGTGGTTGGCTTAAAAAAAGATAGAAATATCTTCTTGGCCTACCTCTCAATGTTTTTGCACATGTTTGTTCACTTGAGATAATTGCTTTCATTAAAAATGGAAAAAGCCTATAAAGAAGTTTCAGATAAGAAAAAAAGTTCACCTCCAAATTAAGAAAAGTCAGCTCTTGTGCTCTTGTGAAGTTACCTGGAGGGAAACAAACAATAACAGCAATTGGAGCAGCAACAGAAGTCCTGTCAAGGAATAAAGCAGCCCCCTAGCAGAATGATATAATTTCAGAGCCCCAGTGGATACGGAAATCAGGAAAACTAAAATATGTGTGCGCTAGTGAAATGATGGCTGTACTTCACTCATGCAAAAGAACCCGCTGAGAAAATGCATCAAGTTTGACCTGAATTAGCCCGACAGGCTGTCTAAGGTCTGTATATCACCAAATGGTATGAGAAGATAAAATAAATACATATGTAGTTTGTTACCATAGGACTTTTTTGGGAACATACTGTCAACACCATTTCTTTTTACATCTTGGCCCAAAACATGACAGTCAGCCAAAATGAATGGTTTTCCCAGTTGGTTTTCTTTAGAAGGTAGCTGACCACGACTTCAGGATCTCTGCAGGAGGATGGTTCCCCTGCTTTGGTAATGTTTACAAACCCACTGCTTTCTTACAGAGGTGAGAAAGACCACTTCCAGCCACCTCTCCTCTCTCTTTTTGCCATCACATCATAAACACATTCAGCATCCAAGATTTAAACAAAAAAGACCACTTCCAGCCACCTCTCCTCTCTCTTTTTGCCATCACATCATAAACACATTCAGCATCCAAGATTTAAACAAAAGAACACTCCCCCAGCTTCTTAATAGAAAGAGAAATCTTAATCATATCCTAAGAAAGTCTGTCCCCTTCAGCCACCAAAGTAAAGCCCATTATTTTTCCCATTCAAATTAATTGAATTTTGGGTTCACTCCAAGTTCTATGCAGTTCCATAAGATCCCCCCACACCCCTTTTATATGTAAGTTTGAAATCTGCAGGTCTCTAAAGTTAATATGAAGATGAATTTAACTTAAAGGTATTGAAACTTAACAAGAACTCCAAACATTCTTCATTTCCATCAAAAAGTAAAATCTTGCTCAGTTTGCTTCCTGGGGAAAAAAAAGTACATGACCACTAGGGAGATGGATACTTATAATTAATACACCTTGTGAATGTCAGCTTCAGCATAACTTTTCCCTCCACACTTGTCATGGTGTCGCTTTCATCCTTGAGGGATCCATCAATTCACACGGAAGCATCAGGAGGCCAGAAGGAAAGTTTGTCTTCATTTCTACCTTCTTTCCAAGGTTAACTACCTTCAGATCACATTCAGACTAAAATAAGGAGCTCAAGTTTTTTCCTAGCGTTTTAGTTCTTAAATGTAGAAAAGAAAAGAACAAAGAATTAAGCCTAAAATGAGTGTGATGTATATTCATAAAGGTTAAAGCAATACTCAGGCTATTGCAGTTTTGGTGACCTTGAGCTTTATCGATTCACTGACCTTGATCTGTAAAGGATCTGAAGAAATGTACACCAAAGAAATTGAAACCTGGAAAGATAATGATACATTTTTACATTTCTACATATACAAAAAAATCTATAGAGTCACAAAATTATAAAGGTGTTGATCACAACAAAACACAGACAGTGGCTGTATCTACACTGAAAACCTCGGTTTAAAGGGTGGACATCCATACTGCTGGTCACAAAATGTAAAAGTGAACTAGAAGCTGAGCAAAAGTTAATCTTCCCTTTGTCATCTGCTGCCTTTTTATTTTGTTTCCGAGCATTATATTAACTCTTTCCTTATTCTTGGTTTGTATAAAGCATTAAAACTCCTTTATACTGTTCTTTAAAATATTAATTTTCTGAGCCTCAGTTTAGCCTGGGATTTAGCTTTCTTTAAATCCTTTTTTAAAAAATATATATATAATTTCAGGGTTCTCTTTTGCATTTGTTCTCTTAGTCATATGTTCCTTCTTTCTTCCGTCCTTTTAATCTTGGGATTCATCTGATTTTAAAACCAGCATAGCCAAATGTTTTCTAAATGACTCTTCATGCTCAGAATATATAAGCTGAACTTTATTTTTCACTCTCCCATCTTCTCTTTAGCCACATGACTCCATCAATACCAGTCTAATGATCTTTGTTTAGTTCACAGCATTAAGAGACTCCTCCAGTTTCTTCTTTATCTTATTATCTTTCCATCCTGTTTCACTCTGCTTCCTCTCGTTCTCCAAACTCCACCACCAACAACAACAGCTACAGCTGTTCTTCCTGGATCTATCCGTATTCTTGATTGTTTTCCTTAACAGTATTGTCCAATACCACTTCTTACTAGATGCCCCACAAGCAACTCAAAATCCATATGTCCAAAACCTAGACAGACAACCCTCTACCCAAATTAGTTCCCCTGCTACAAGGTCACATTTCCTTTGTCACCATCATAAACAACTCCACAAAATCACGTTACAAATATGGTCAAGTAGAGAGAAATAGCTAGAGCCCAATGTGCCCCAACATGCCTGCAGAGTAAAGAAATTCAGCACTTCAATCTTTTCCCTTCTCCTACTGAATGGTTAAAACAAAAAGCTCAGGGGTATTTACAGTCCAAAAAGTGAATCATCTCAACTTGTACTCCTCGTTGGAGTCTAATAAAACCTCTTGCTGACATTATTGCTCTTGTTTCTTTTGGTTGTACAGGAACCTAAAGGTGGATCTCTTTGAGCAAGCACTTGCTGTGGGTCCAGTCAGTGAAAGGGAAAGATCTAACACTGTGCAATCTCTAAGAGAGAATGACCTTGCTACCAGGATCCTTCTCCCACTTTTTGGTATCACAGAGATTCAGATACATTATTAGTTAAGCATGAGGAATGTATTTGTGATTTACAGTACCCCCAGGTGATTTTGGTGCATCATTGCCTTCTTGATCCACCACATTGAACACTCCTAGTTTAGTATTGCCTTTCCTTCCTCTTTATTCCAGGATACCATCATTACTTTGTCACAAAGTTCTTGTCACTTACTTTAAAATCAAAAATAGTCCAGAATATTGGTTTCCTCTAGCATCTGTAGGAATGCTGGTCAGAACTCATCCCATCCGCGTGGCCTTGGAGCGCTGGCTTCAATAGTGAAAATCTTTCCCCTGCACAAGTTGCTTAGAAACTGAGGAAGGGAAAATAACAGAATGCTATGCTTGTTTAAGATAAGGGGAATGGCACCATCAACCCCAAAGATAAGCAACAGAAGGCTGTGAGGTGCCTGGGAATGTTCTGCTTCTGCAGCTTTTTGCTCTTTGGCACAGCTTCACTTTTGTCCCTGATTCCCTTATAAGCTTCAACTCTCCCTCTGGGGTTGCAGAGAAAGCAGCTGCCCAGCACTGATCCATTCCCTGTAAGTAACCACATAATAATAATAATAATAATAATAATAATAATAATAATTCCTTGTAAACTGTATGGAGTTTCTTGCTTCATTCTTTGGTCTCAGGATACCTTCTCAGTTTGGTAGACCTTGTAGTGTTAGCTCACACTTGGACAGCATCTGATAAAAATTAAATGGTTAGTATGTTATGTAAAGTATGTAGCTTCTACTTTTAGCAAAATGAGTTCTTCCATATATATGTGCATCACATTCCTAAAAGAGACATTTCATAACCTGTATTGGAAAAGCATTGTCTACTTCTTTCATCTCTGTGATGCTTCTGCTGCACCACTGATTCTATGTCTAATTCCTCTTATTTTAGTTCATATGCTCCCCACCATAACAGCCACTCCATTTTCATTAATTTTTCCAATTACAGACATTTCGAAGCTATAAAACTTTTTCTCTTCTTTACCTATTAAACTATCTTAAGAACAAATTATGTTCTTTCATGAATAAGTCTTGCCCTGCTATGTCTCAACAGAGACCTTGGCAATCATATTTTGCGTATGTGTGTTTAAATATCATCTTGTTCTTTTCCAACCAAAGTAATGTCTTTACTTTGAATTCCCTAAATTGTCTCAGATTTAATCTTATCTCCGGTTTCCTTCATCAGTGACTTTTTAAAATTCAGTTTAATGATGCATCATTTTCTTACTATATTGGAATGCAGAAAGGTAAGTCTCCAAGTCCTTTTAATATTTCCCCTATCAGAAGGCACAGTTTCGCTTGCAGCATAAGAAACCAGTATCAAACTTGGGGTAAAACAGACATCTTAAATATAAGCTTTGCACATTCCTGCAACAGTTCCTGTAGTTTCCAATATTTATTGAAGTGTCAGATGAATTATATATCTATCCTCATCAGCACCACTGCAAATACCACCTCTAAATTTCCGTGAAAATTCACCTACATCTGGGGTTGTGGGATGTCGATCCTGGGGAATAGGAGGAGGAACTTGTTCAATACAAGCAATTTCTGGCTCCTTCTCCTTTTAGGTTGAGATAACATAGTTTACTGGGCACTTAAGGCAGAGTGTTTAGTCAAAGTACTTATTTCAAGTTATCAGAGGCAAGAGGCTAAGGAAGAAATTAAATTTATAACACAAAGATATTTTCACATAATCTAACTAGAAATTTCTTGAAAGCAGACATGCTGTTAAAAAAAAACACCACCATAAAAAATACTTGAACAAAGGTTACTGAGTTCTTCTTCCATGACTTGCCTCTGCATTTTCTCAAAGTGAATAGAACCACGGGCAAGTTTGTAGCAAAGCATCTGAGATATGTTATCATGAGCAAGTTAAAGGTCTGGAAGCCAAAATTCAATTCTTCAAGGGTGTGAAAGAATCACCAGGCCTTATGGTTAAAGTACATGTATATCTTGAATCCAGGAGATCAGGTAAGAAAGACACTGTCACCAACATCATAAGGAAGAGGTGAGTTTAATGCTAGGGTAAGACTGATCTCTCCTTTGGCATCTGATGACTGTCATTTCTGCTCTCTGTCTACTTGCAGATGTCTCAGAACTTGAAAAAAAAAATCACACAGCTAGCTAGTGACCAGGGTACTGTTGCCCAGGCACATTCTGATGAGAGCAAAGGTGAGGGCAGGAATTTTGTATCCACAGAAATTTTGTATACTACTACTCCTCGTCATCAAGGGGATTTATTTAACTAACTAGTTGGTGAAATAAAACAGCATACATGTGAAACATAATTGCTACTAAAGTTTTGGCTTTGAGAAAAGTTCAGAGAAGAAAGTGATGAAGGTAGTCTGGCATAAACACAACAACAATAATTTTACTATTTACTGATAATAATAATAGTCTTTACTGAACACTTTCTATATGCCAGACTTTGTGCTAACTGTCTTATATCATTTAATTCTCACATCATACCCATGAGATAGATATGGTCATCATTTTCATTAATAGATCAAGAATGCAGGTTCGAAGAGGTAACATAAAATTAGGCAGGAAGTTAGTGTTGGCACAGGTACTATAAATGGTCAGAGTGGTCAGACCCTCAGCCTAAACCCCCATGGACATCCTCAGCAGAAGCTGAAAGGTAGACAGGCAAAGCCTAGGGAAACAGGACGAGTATGCTGGACAGGTTCAGAGTACTTCCAACTGGAGAAAGGGAGATACATTGAATAGGTGGGGTGGGGCCAGATTCTAGAAGGAAAGCTTCAATATTGTCCTATAAATGCAAAACTTCATGGATTTCTGGTTTTCCCATAGATTCAGCCTATGGAATCTATAGGATTATTTTCTTCAAAAATTTAGCAGGTATTCATTATCAGACAAAATTGAATTTAATTCTGGTCTTCATGCGTGAAGAATAAGACCTTTGACAGGCCATTTAATTACTTCAAGGCTCAGTATCCACATATGCTGAATGGGAACAATGACAAATGCAAAACTTCATGGATTTCTGGTTTTCCCATAGATTCAGCCTATGGAATCTATAGGATTGTTTTCTTCAAAAATTTAACAGGTATTCATTATCAGACAAAATTGAATTTAATTCTGGTCTTCATGCATGAAGAATAAGACCTTTGACAGGCCATTTAATTACTTCAAGGCTCAGTATCCACATATGCTGAATGGGAACAATGACAAAAAGTAAAGGGCTATGGGGAGCATTGAATGAGATAATTCCCACAACACATTCAGCTCATGTGTGATATATAGCAATCGCTCAATAAATATTTGTTCTTATCAACACTACTCTGTTCAAGGCACTGTTCTAAGGTTGATAAAATATGGTGTCAACCCTTAAATTGTTTTAAGTTCAGAAGAATATAGTTGTGATTAGCATTCTACAGAAAAATTGACACAGGAAAGTTGCACATTTCCCATAAAGTCTTTCAGTAATTTCAGTCAAGCAAGGATTACTTCCCTGCTTGGCTCCTTATAGTACTCAGTTGGTACCAGATACCAATATGTTGATATGTTATATCTGCAAAGTAATATATGTTCTGTAAGGGCTGGGCCTGCTCCCTTCTGTGTGGGTAGCTGTGGAATGTGGAAAACAACTTTTGAAAAAAGAGGCAGGATTGTGTTGGAGAAGGTGGTACCTAGGGAGTGGAAGGAGATGGGAGCAGCTGAGTGCTGACTACATCAAGCTGGTGATGTTCCCCTGGGAGAGCAGCGATGAAGGGAGAAAGAACAGGGTTAAACTGATTTAATTTGTTTGGAGTGACTCCTCTATTTCCATGCATCTCTCCCTCCATCTAGTGAACTCACCACCATGCTTTTCCAGACACTCTATCTCCTCACAGTCCTTTGCGTAGAGAACAATCCTTCTCTGTTCAATTGAGTTTGACTTCCTCAGAGCCTTACTTGCTCAAAATCACCTTTTGCTTTCTTCCCAATTTTCTTCTTTCTTTGTCCCACATTATTTTTTTCAGCTTTACTTAGGTGTAACTGACAAATAAAAGTTACATATATTCAAGAAGTACAAAATGATAATTTGATATACATGTACATTGTGTAATGATTACCACAATCAAATTATTCAGCAAATCCATCAGCACACAAAGTTATTACCAGTGTGTGTGTGTGTGTGTGTGTGTGTCTGTGTGTGTGTGTGTGTGTGTGTGGTGAGACACTTATGGAGAGATGTTGGTCAAAGGTATAAACTTGTAAAACTGTTCCACATTATTAACTGCATTCCTTAATGTTGCTGGTATCTGCTTTATGTCAGGAGGGAAGCCATGTAATTAAATAAATTTATCTAATATGTGAATGACTGATATCTTTTTGATCTTACCAGGATTCTTACTTTGAAAAGGTATGCTTAAAATGTATATTTTTAATCATAGGGTAAGTTTAGAATTCAAATTAAGCTCTGGTCAGTTGAAATCAAACTCTTTTATACTTTGAAAGGAAAGGAAATTTTAAGCAGTATGGGAGATAGATCGCGGGGTCTTTCTGGCAATGCGAACAAGTACACATTCTTGTAGTAGGTTTGACCCAGAGTTTCCTTGTTATATTGGAAAAGTCCCTCGTGTCGAATACTGTTAATGTGAAATGTGTATGTAAAACTAGAAGATATCCTAGTTTGAAAATATTTGCCAATGGTTTTGAATTGTCCCTTCTGGGAAGATGGTAATGATTCCAGGAAAATTTCAGCAACAAAGCAGCACCAGGACCAATGGCATTCAAAATGGCTTGAGAGAAAGATAACCAGGTGGACAGAAACATTCTGACTTTTCATCTCAGCCAGGGACTTACAGGCCCCCTGATGAAAAGGACTCCAGCCGCAGCATTGAGGACTGCTCGATAAAGATGTTTCCCCAGTATGTGGCAGCAGTTAAAAAGCAAATAGGTTTCCGGGATATAACAAAAAGGGCTGGAAGACACAGTGGCACAATGAACAATGAAGGCTTTTTCTTCAGAGAGACTGGACGCCTGCCATCTTACCACCTGAAAGCTACGAGGCAGGTTGAAAGAACCCCGAGCAACGCATCTGAGACAGCTTGAAGTGAGGATGATCTATTCTGAACGTCTGGGAAGGCGAATTCCCGGCAGTCAGATGGAACGCATCTGAGACAGCTTGAAGTGAGGATGATCTATTCTGAACGTCTGGGAAGGCGAATTCCCAGCAGTCAGATGGAAGGATTCATAATTATGAAAGCCATGGCAAAAGCTGATCAGATTCTCCTTTCTACTAGGCTTTATGCTTCAAAACAACCAGAACCTCATTTTATTAAAATGTTCATCGCTGTCAGTTAAGGAGATGGGAGGCTGCTTGACAGCATTGCCTAAAAGGCATTGTTAGGGATGCTGGCAGGACTCTCAGGCCACCTGACCCAAACAGGGCTCTTGCTTATGCATCCTCCTAGCACAGCCCTGGAAGCTAAAATACATTGTGAAGACAGGTCAGGCTGATTTCTCGATTAAATTCCCCTGTCCACTGCTGTGTGCTTCACCGAATGTGGTAAGCTGAGCGTGAACTTGAGCGAAGAGCTGTTGAGCAAATAAAGGCAGATAAAGAATGTTAAAAGGACTAAAAAAAATTATAAATTGCAAACTGTCAGACCATCCATAGACTCAGCCAAGTCCAAATGGCTTCATTTTCTTTTTCTAGCCTGGCCAGTCTGCTTGAGTCTCTCCCACTGGGGTTTTTGGGATACAGTCCAGGCCATTATGAACAGATCCAACAATGTGCAGTGATCTTGAAGCTTGCAGAAAAGTTTGGGACTACTTAAATTACACCCCATTTATCTTTACCAGGTGATTTTATAGTTCTGTCAAAAGTATCTTTGGGTGCCTGGTGAGCTAACTTGCAGTAGTTCTGTCCTTTGGGAAAGATTTAGAGGTGCAGTTCATAGTAAATGCTCAGGATTCAGTATTTCCCTTTAGTTGAATCTTCTGGTCCCTTCCATTTCAATGACTGTAACCTCTTTCCTTTCATAACATGTGGCTATTCTCTCTTTGGTTTCTTTTTGGTTAGATATGGAGTCAAGCCTCTTTGACAACCTGACCTTTACCCAAACATGGAAGACTCTATCCATACTGAACTAAGCCATTTGTTAAATGTTGCCTGGGGTACAGCTGTTTCAACACCGGCCCCCACCCCAAGTGCTTGCATGTAATGTCTTTCGCTCTCTTATATGCATTTAACTAAAACAATACTTTAGGGGAACTCCTGGAGTTTTAAAGAAATCAAGTACCAGAGTACGTGATGTTGTGGCAAGAGCTCTGGATCTAGAGCCAGAGGAGCTGGACCGAACACCAAATTCTGTCCTTGGTAACTGTGATTTTTAGAGAGTTTATTTGGCTCAGTCTTGGCTTCCTCATCTGTGTAATGGGAACAATATCTGCTCTCAGCAATGCCGCAATAACTACCTGATGTGATGCACATGAGGGCTGTTTCATACAATGTCCTGTATTGAGTAATTGATCCTTTTCTGCTTCTCTTCCTTTGCTTCCTTCCTTACCTACCCTCACTCTTCTCTCCCTTTCTACCTCCCACACTCCTTCCCCCCCTCTTTCCCCTCTTCCTTCCTTTCTATTTTTCTTTTTCTGTATCCCACTCTATCCACCACTATTTTCCAGCTCCCTGTCCACTCTTACTAGGAAGGTCTATAACAGACTCTACTCACACAGTGCTCTCTCCTGTAGACTTTTGTTTGACCAGGTCTGCAATAGTCTCTTCATGCCCCAAATATTACCCAAATACTGTTCTTCCTTTATGATTCTGTTCCAGTCTCACCTCTTGAACCCTTGTCTTATGATTCTATCCCATACTCAGCTCTTTTTTCCTCTCCATTCTTACTGTACTTACTGTATCTCCTTTTAATATTTTGTTTTGGTTTCTCTAATAAGTTAAATTCTAAGCTATCTAATGGCAAGCTTGTACATCTTTCAAATTCCCTAAAGTACCTGTCATATTTGCAGATATAGTGCAGGTCTTAAATAAAATATATTAAATAATGGATGACTAAATATCAGTCTGATTCTTTGGATTTTGGTTCTACCTGTTTATTTAAAGATCCCCTTATGTCTCCAGGTGAGAAAATTCTCTCATTCTCCTGTAAGAGCTTCACTTCATAGACCTACCACTGCCATGTCTCTAGTTCATAACTACACATCTAGCTGAAATAATTTTTTAAGAATAATTTTTAAAGAAAAAAATAAACCTTCTGAATAAAATGTTCATTATTTTCTATGGCTTTTAAGTTTAAGGCACTCTAATATCCAGCAATGTGCTGGTAAATGTTTAACATCTTTCTGTAGGGAAAAACAAAACAAAACAAAACACCAACACCTGATTTGTTGTGTTGCTCAGTTTCTGTGGTGTAAATAGCCTCATCGTGGCTGATTTCAAACTTCCAAAGTGATATCACAGAGAATGAAGAGAAGAGATGGGCACGTTCAGCCTCTTGAGAAGTGTGTGCCAACTCCAGAATATGACACTACCTTTCATATGGGCGATTTTCTCTGTATTAAGATATCTTATTGTCTTGTCTCTCATGGCAGCCTTAAAATAAATTCATTCTTTAAGTATCATAACAATGGACAAAGAAACCAAGAGCCATCCAGAGATGGATCTGAACTTCTCACTTTTGGAAATTTGTCTCTGGAATTCCTTCCTAGACTATTCCAAAGGAGACTGACATGTTTTTCCCCAGCATAAAGAACAGAATCTATCTCTCTTTATCTCCAGATCAGAGCTCATCTCTACAATAATAACATTGCTCTATTAGGTCCCTAATAGATGGTGTCATTTTTATGAGCATGTGTTAAAGAAGTGAAATTCACAAGTGTTTCTCTCATGTTGAACAAGCATTTGGCATGACATGTTAGCCTGGTACACTTATACAAGCAATTTTTCATTTGCATTTTTCATTCCATGCATTGGTCTTAATTATTTAAAATTCCTCCATCATGGCTGATTTCAAGCTTCCAACATGACATCAACCAGCTAACAAAATTCCTGAAAATGTAAGTTAGCTCTTATGAGCTGAGACTCTAAGACAAAGCCATGCTGGTTTCAACACATTGCTGCCTCAAGAGTATTTATGGCAGGACCTCCTGCTGCTAATGCATGAGGTGAAGCATTGTTTCATTTCTTATATTCCATCCAAGGTCACACTTCTGAGGACTGGCCAACTCAGAAAGTGCATTTAAATTATGTTCAAGAGTCTAAAATTCCAGTCCAGATCTTCCATTATATTCCATCCAAGGTCACACTTCTGAGGACTGGCCAACTCAGAAAGTGCATTTAAATTATGTTCAAGAGTCTAAAATTCCAGTCCAGATCTTCCATTATATTCCATCCAAGGTCACACTTCCGAGGACTGGCCAACTCAGAAAGTGCATTTAAATTATGTTCAAGAGTCTAAAATTCCAGTCCAGATCTTCCATTATATTCCATCCAAGGTCACACTTCCGAGGACTGGCCAACTCAGAAAGTGCATTTAAATTATGTTCAAGAGTCTAAAATTCCAGTCCAGATCTTCCATTATATTCCATCCAAGGTCACACTTCCGAGGACTGGCCAACTCAGAAAGTGCATTTAAATTATGTTCAAGAGTCTAAAATTCCAGTCCAGATCTTCCATAATTAGCTATGAGCTTTATATCCATCCCTTAACCTTCTTTGGCCACAGCTTCTCTATCTGAGGGAAAAGGACCACAGTATATCTGAGGTGCTTATCCAGTTCCAACTTTTACTTTTTTAGTAGTCTAAGGATAAAGAAATAGGCTTTGCGATAGCCTTGGCATTTGTGTGGATGGCCTTTGGCATTTGTGTCAATTATTGCCCCACAGTACCATCAAAGGCTATTTGAAACTCAACAAAAGAGCCACACTGAAGCACTGATTGTCAATACATATTGGCCCATCAGTACCTTCTTCAGAAGACATCTCTAACTGGCATTCTACCCTCTTTCTGCTCACTTCTGCAGTCATCTCCATGTCCCATTCCCCATCAGAACTGTAATTTTGTTTTATCTCCTTTGACATACAGTGATAAAGCAAAACCTGGGAAATGAGTTTAATCAAGTGCAGAAAGTCATGTCACCAGCCCCATCCCACCAGATGAATCACACAGATCTCAAAACATTTGGAGCCCTGTCTGTCCTAAGTTTATAATTCTTATATATCTAGGTCTCCTTTGTCAGGCCATTCTATTATTTAACCTAATGAATACTAACAGTTTTACGCAATAAAAGGTGGAAATACTGGCTGTCTCTAGCAAATATAGAAAGATAGCGTACTTGTTTTAAGCAGAGTTAACATTGCTTTATATGACCTCTTTACTTGCCACATAGCAAACAGCAACTCTAAACTAATGCAAATCAAGAACTCGGTTCAGGCATCTAACCTCACACTGTTCACATGTCAAATGTGAACACGAGCAGCAGGAATCTGGCCTGCTCTTTTTAATTACAATTATGGTAAGAGTTTAGCACAAGTCTACTTGAAATCATAAAACCTTTCTGTGCAACATTGGTGTTTTAGCTCATTGTATATTCATATGATTAGGTTCAATTCCACTGCTCAGAGGAAAAAAATGCCTCTCATTGTCCAACATATTCTTACTTTGTATGCTCTGAAGAGTAGTCCATGTGCAGTCACACAATGTCTCGTTCTCATGCAAATGACACAAGCATGAAAAACAAGATGATGGGAAAGGCTTTTCCCCTCCTTGCTAAAACTAATCTCTCCATTCCAGGGAGACAACAAATCTCAGGTTCAAATAAAAGTCCTGGAATTGGATGGAATTTCTATGCGACAACTAATGTTATTTGGACCAGCAGGCAAGTGCAATTCTCCATCTCACCAGGAAACCACATTTTCCCAACCAAGCTTGGTCCCTCTTTCCTAGCACTAGCAAAGGCAGAAAGTGTTCCAATTAGTGAGGCTGAAGTTTCCTCCATCATTTTTCTCTTCTCACATGCCAGTGTGGGGTAAGTGAGGGTAGGCATGGGAGATTGCTTCAAGTCATTGATGGAAGAATCAACTGATTGATTGATCTTGGGCTGAAGCAATCTTCCTGTCCCTCCATTGGCTTGCCACTCATCAGGAAGCCAGGAGCACTGAAAGTGAGCCAAGCCTGTCAGATGTGCCACTGAGAACACCGTTCTGCGCAGAATATTTTTGGATGCCAGATGCCAATCACTCATGGGACTTTGCCGCTCAGTAAGAATATCAGATGTGGACTTTAATTATAGTCTAGCAGAAAAAGGATGATGGAGGGAGCAGAAACAGATTTATTTTTAGCAAACCTAGCTCTTAGCCACCGCAAACCCTGTGAATCTATTTTAGGGGCTTGTTGTTGTTGTTTGGTGACTTTATTCAATGTTGTTAAAAAGTATTAGGTTGACATCTTTGAAGAGTAAAAGGTTCTCACTCCAGGGAAACTGAGAGACACAATGGCCA
This sequence comes from Galeopterus variegatus, assembly GCF_000696425.1. Taxonomy (NCBI): domain Eukaryota; kingdom Metazoa; phylum Chordata; class Mammalia; order Dermoptera; family Cynocephalidae; genus Galeopterus; species Galeopterus variegatus. Next base: position 30,361 of record NW_007734179.1, on the reverse strand, counting down.
TATTTGGGAGGAGCTGGGCTCTGATGCCCTAGCAGTGACCTTACTGAACCACCTCCAGGAGATGTAGAAAAGTTTGGATTTCAGGAATAATCAGTTCATTTTAATGTCTGCCTCAAAACATTTTAGGAAAAGAAAGCTAGTCAAGCAGTCTACAACGGCATGAGAGAACTAAGTAGAAACTACAGGACAGAAGAGTTCCAATTTAATGAACTCTTTAGTCTCTGTATGGACTCTTTCATGGACCAGTGATTTCTGGTGAAACCAGATAATTGTGGCCAAGGCAGTAAGTAAGGCATTAACATTTAGTGTGCACAAACATCGTCTTGGATGAGAAGAAAGAGAGCATACTGCTTCCTTCCTTGGGACTTTCACATATGTAATTTGAGAACAACTTGTCAATAGGTGGAAATGCATAGCATATATTCTTGTATTTATTTTCCAGTTGCATAGAAATGCTAACTGAGTTCAAAGAAATGACAATCAATTTGGTGGTGGTATTTAAGAAGTTGGCTTTAAGAAAAAAATGGCTATGGCATACCCAACCCCCAAGCTGCACACACATACCCTAGCTAGGATTTAAATGAAAACCTCTTTTCAGACCATGGGAGAAGGCAATTAATTCAGTAGGTAAAGATTTTTTATTGTAGTCATTTTGTTTTTGTGAATGACTTTTTATCATACTCCAAAGAAGGGACTAGAAGAATGATTGAATTTCATTATTTAAAAATGGAAAATCCATTTGATACAGGACAAGTACCACTGAAAATACATGGAAATGATTTCCTACAAAGTCTCCGTTGTGGTATTTAACTCTGAGTTATCTGTATTTAGCTTTTTAAAAAATATTTAATTGTCAAAGATTGAATGAATTCAAGATGTACAACGTGATGGTGTGATATACATACACACTGTGTAATGATTACCACAATCAAATGAGTTAACACATCCATCACCATCCATGCTGTAAATTAGATTCCCTGAACTTGTTCACCTTGTAACTGAAAGTTCATGCCCTTTGACCAACACTTCCCCATTTCCCCCACCTCTAAAGAAACCTGAACCTATAGAAGCAAAGAGTAGAATGGTGATTGCCAGAAGGCAAAGATTTGATACATGTGAATTGGCAACTAACTGGTAAGAGGCCCCCTCAGCCCACTACTATTTCCTGAGTTCTGCAGCTCCCAGTTTTTGAGCTTAACTTTCAAAGGCAATGAGCCAAAGACATCCTACTTGGAGAAGGCTGTGTTACTCAGCCCACTACTATTTCCTGAGTTCTGCAGCTCCCAGTTTTTGAGCTTAACTTTCAAAGGTAATGAGCCAAAGACATCCTACTTGGAGAAGGCTGTGTTATGATTTATTTATTTATTTATTTATTTATTTATTTATTTATTTATTTATTTATTACATTCAATATGCTGTCTCTACACAGTCTCTTGTCTTAATAAACCATGGTCATCATAGGCCGTGAATATTTATTAAAGCAACAATGCCTGAATGATATTGCTTTGGAATTAAGGAAAATTATATTTTGAACAGATGGAAAGCCCTTGAGGAGCTTGCAACCAAATGGGAGGAGGCATTTAATTCAGTACAGGCTTCAAAACGTATATAAAAACTAACACAACTTACACCATGCTTAATATCTATTTTAATTCAAAAACTATACATTGAACACTTAGTGTGTTTAATCTTTGTGCCAGATGACTCTGGGCATATGAAATAGACACAACATATGATTCTTGCCCTACTATAATGTACAAAATAAAAATATACAATAGGTGCAATTGCATAAAATCAAATGCCAAAATGAGGGTTCAAGTAATATGTATTACTTGAGATCAGATCAGAGAGATGCCAGAATGAGCTGAAGTATTTAATAAAGATCTCAAAAACTCCATAGACATACAACAGTTATCTAGTTAATAGCATAACAATGAATAAATTGGAAAACTTATTCTAAATAATAAAATTTTTTTCAGCCTGGATTACCCACTTTGTGACTCTGGTTTGATGAGAAAAATGAGTTATTTGTAAATAGCTTTTGGGTAGTCACAAAAAGCACTACTAATTAGATAGGCTGGTTTAAAGATATTTTACCATATTACAATGGGAGTGAGCCATGAAGGCCTCTTACTAGAGTATCTTTTCAGTTCTTCCTAATAATACTCATAGATGCAATTCCCATTTGTGAATGGACCACTGTGATCTAAGGTGACCATATATGGAGTCCAACTTCCACTGGCTCAGCTCCTAGCTATGCCTTGGATAGTTCCTGTTTTCATACTATGTCCATATGCAGTGAGCAAAACCACTGCCATCTGTTCAGTGCAGCTAGAGACAGCTCACAGCAGTGTGTGGTAATGACCTGTCTTGATCAATCCATCACAAGTATTCACCTTCAGGTGCATAAGGCAATTTTCATGAGTTGTGTTGAATTCAAAGAAGGTTTAGAAAAGATTCCTGCCCTCCAGGAGCTTACAATAGAGTAAGGAACCAAAATACGACACACAAAAAATAACTAATTATGAACAATGTAGTAAGGAATAAAGAGCAATTAATAGTACCAAATATAGTAAAGTAAAAAAAGGGGGACCAGTTTGGGAGAAATATCTTCCCTTTTTCTAGACTTTTAAAATTGCTAGCACTCCTCAACTCCTTCCTTGCACAGCAGCAGTCTATAGACGTAAATCCATTTACTGGTTATTGTCCAAGTTTGCTCTCAGTTTGCTGGTTTCCTTTGCCCTCTAAGCTTGCTACCAATATCTATTTCTACCTTCTTTGGTTGGCAAATAGTTCAAATTCTTTTCTCTGACTTATTGAAATTTCTTCTTTCTTGACTTTCTAGTCTGCACCCTCCCCTGAGTTCCATATGCTTTAAAGCTTCAGATAAGATACTATCATTTCCCAGCCTGAGTCTAAAAGCCAGATCAGCTCTAGACCATCCCTGACAAACCAAGTGGCAGACTAAAGAGAAAAGAATAATTAATATGTGCATAATGTGGCAAGGCACAGGATAACCAAATTAAAGTCAATGTCAAGTAGTCAGAAGTTCAGATTTAGAGATGGAGGGGATGATGTTTCTCCAACTTGATGATTTCTAAAACAGCTAGTGAGAAGAAACTATAAGTCACTGTCATAAAATCCTTTTTTAAGACACTGAATACTGGTCAACGTGTACTTATAATAGTGCTTAGGGCTTGGTCAGTCATCCACACATCCCTGCTTCCTTTGATCTATGTCCTGATTAGCTCATGCCTGACTTAATAAACAGGATGTCTATGGTCATTAGCCTCTTGCATTCTCTGCCTTTATGGTTTTGACTCAGAAGATTTATTGGATCCCAATAAAGACAGAATGGAGTGGCTCTTAAAGCACAGAGTTCTCAGGCATTGCAGATACTCTTGTCTTCTCAGTTAGGTTGTAGCTTCTAATGAAAGAGACTATGTCTTTGTTTCTAAGTCTTGAGAAGAATGGAAAAGTGAAACAAGAATATTTAGTCTTATACCTTCACAGTTACCTTCCTTCTATAACCAAATTCTCTAAGTCCCAGTCCTCAGAGACTTTGGAGAATTTCTAGGGGGATTCATAAAAGCAGGAGTGGGAGGACAGGGTAGGAAAGGCCAGTGAGTTGTTTGAACCTGCTTTCAGGAGAGTGAAATCAATACTTCTCTCACTCTCTACATTTTAAGAAATGGTGGCAGCTCAGTTATGGGTGATGACTGAAGGACTTGCTCTATGACTCTCTTATGACCACTCAGAATGTAACGCAGGTGCTCAAAGACCAAGAAGACAGATGCTGTAAGCAATTCTTATGCATCTGGGGACAGCTGTGGTGGCCAGGCTGTCAATAAGGTTGATATGCTAACACAGTGCCTTGAAGAAACACCAACAGCCTGTGTCTCCGAAACTCCAAGTCTCTACAATAAATTATTGGGTTATTTTGCTATAGTATATAGATTCACAAGGAAAAATCATATATATAATCATTATCAGTTTATATCATTACTATTTGAATGGCTTCTAAGCTGTACTTTGCCCATTAAAAAGCATACATTCCAGAGCCAGAGTACCCAAATTCGAATCCATGTGTGATAACCTCTCTGCATTTTGATTTCATCATCTAGAAAATGGGGATAATAATAATACGTATTTTGCAGGATTGTTGTAAGGATCAAATGAATAATTTAGGTAAAATTGAAGCAGGACCTGAAACATAATAAATGCCAATAGATGCTAGCCATGAATGTTTGTATTATTATTATATCCTGGTGGGTGCTTCTACATAAATCCTCATGAGACGTTAGGTTCGGAAAGCTTAAATAACCCTTCCATTAGCCTGTAGAAAAATCCCCAACTCCTTGAATGAAAATTCCATTCAAGTTAACAAATATTTAATGGAGGTCTCTTTTGTCCAAAGAAGAGAGATTGAAAATTAAACACAAATGGTTCTGAGCTGCTTCAGCCAGGGAAGTTTTTAGTAGAGTTTCACAGGACAAATGATGCTGTCTACACTCAAAATCTTTAGCAGCTTAGATCTCAATCTTTTAACAAAAGGCAAATAACAAACATCCTTTTCTTTCATTTGTACACATGGACAAAGTAGATGGGCATCTGCCTATGCAATCCAAGGTGCTCAGAACAGAAGGATCAACAGTGACCTGAAGCACCACACAAACAAAAAGAGACACATTCTAATGGCAAGCATTTGTGGATCATGTCTTGAAGTAGGCAAACACCCTTAAGCCTTGTTGTGCCTGAAGGCAACTTAGAGCATTTTTACATATGCTGCAATTGATATTTCCTGCTTAGGGGACAAGAGCTGCAATATAAGGAAATTATATCCAATATAAACTGCCATGGAACAAGGGCACTGAAAACAATCAGCAGAATTTGAACATTAAAAAATTCAGACTGGTCCAAACAGAAAACAAAAAAGGCCTTAATTGTAATAAACTAAAAGTTCTCACTGATTCCCTCCTGGAGAGGTAACTAGAAGTTAATATCAGAACCATGTTATATTCTGTGTATAGATCATGATACACTCTGCTTAATTTAAATGAATAATAGTACATTAAGAAAGCTCACATATCATGGTGTATATTCTGTTAGTCTCAAACTAACTTATGTGTGTTCTTAGTAATTCTCAGGTTGAAGAATCTTCCCAATGGCTGTTAAAGAAGCTATTTGAAACAGTAGGAAGATTCCTCATTACATGAACCAAGATCTTGGTGTTCAAAGTGTATAAAACTGGATGAGGAGCACCTATTACAACTACAAAAGTTTTCCTTAGTAGTTTGGGAACACTAACAGTGAATTTGAACAAGGAACTTTATTTTCTCTCTGTAGTATTATCTGTTATTATTCCCTTACATCTTCATATTCAATTCTATAAAAATAATCTGAGTTTTCCCCCTCTGTGGCTTCGGTAAAATTTTCTCAGGTCTGGAATATTCTCTCATAGTCTTCATCACTTATAAAGTTGTATCTCTTCATCAATACCCAGTTCCTACTTTTGCATAAAATCTCCCCTGATCATCCCAGCCTGAAGGGTCACTCTCCTTACAATTGCGATCCACTTAAGAGAAGTCACTGGTTGTTTCATCTTTCCCCTTTTCCCACCAAACCCTTCATAATGTCCTTGTTAAATGAATTTTATCACTTATAAATGCTACCACATTATGATCATTTTCTTTGCATGTGTGTATATATCCTTTTGCCATAATGATGTAAGATCTTTGAAAACGAGGATCATTGTTTAAGACTTTCTTGCAATAGTCCAGTTTTTGGTACAGTTGAGTTCTCATTCGGTTAATTTGTTGATAGTATACTGAAATGTTTAAGTCAAAACAAAGCAGTCTAAGGCAAGCCACTGCCATAATGATGTAAGATCTTTGAAAACGAGGATCATTGTTTAAGACTTTCTTGCAATAGTTCAGTTTTTGGTACAGTTGAGTTCTCATTTGGTTAATTTGTTGATAGTACACTGAAATGTTTAAGTCAAAACAAAGCAGTCTAAGGCAAGCCACCCCATTACAAAGGTAAAGCTTAATAAAGCTTTCACCTTCATATAAGAAATACTTTCTCGGGCCAAAATTTCCAAGAGTAAGGTCAATGATGGTATGTTAGATGGATAGACTGTGGCATCCACCCCATCTATAGCCCTGCCTATGAAGAAATTTAACCTCAACCCTGTGGATTAAATAGTCTGAAGCTAGCACATCTCTTATCAAGTGATTCATAGTGCTCCAAAACTCCTCAAGTTATAGATAATTGGCTCCCCTGGGGTGGAGACTAGACCATAGAGCAGCCAGTGCATGAGCTTACCAGCAACCAACAGAAAAGTCCCTGAGTTGGGGTTCAGATTCTCCTTCTCAGAAGCTCTTGGAAAGAGAATGCAGCAGTTAACAGGGAGAGTTAAAACTGAAAGTTTGCCTAGAGAGAATCTGTAAAATGAAATAGTGGTCATGTGAAGTTATGAGCAAGCTAAAGTTCTAAAGAAGCAGAAAATGAGAAAGTAGGTGTTATGAAGGAGAGGTCAGTTGATAGTAACGGGAACAGAGCGATTACGCAGGGAGGATCCACATCACACCAGTCACACCAAGGGCACAGTGGTAACATGGTGATCTGAAAACTCCTGCTACTGAATTTCTGTAACTATTTGCAAGCTCCAAACTCAGAGAGGTGCTGCCCTACATAATCTTCTTAGAAGTCTTTGAAGTTTAATATTCTTTAGAGATCCCAAAGGTTCCTTAAAATGGCAAACCTCTCTGCCCCATTCATGAAAGAGGGTGTCATTTGTTACTAAAAAAGCTCATCTAAAATTCCTGGAAAAAGATGCAAGGCTGTTACAGATCGTCTCTGGTATCCCCAGATGTCTGCTTTGTTGCCTTTGTCCTGATACAGATGTGTTCTTCTCCTCTGCCTTCCATGGCTATTGTTTCCTACTCTCCGCATCCAAGAAGTTTCATAGAAAAAATCTGAAACTCATTCACACTCAAGTAAAAATGGTTTAAAAAAGGTACCCCAAGTATTAGCATTTTAACAGAACACACATCTTATACTAAAAGAGTGTTTAAGGTGGGATAACAGACCCACCAAGGTCTCGTTAGGTTGGCTCTAGGATAGACATTAGCGTGTCTGAGATTTAGTAAGAAGTGTTGTTGGGAGCAGCCATGTGAAAGAGATGAGAAAGAAGCAGGTTTGGGCAGAGAAACAAGTTGAGCCTCAGTGAAGTCTCAGCACAAGCCTCGGACCACCCTTCAGGGAGGTCTAAAGATGGGATACCCTTTCAGAAGCTGGTGTGAGTTGGTGCAAGAAGGCCAGGCATCATGGCCTTCTCTCATTGACCAGTCATTGATGCAAGACACCTTGGGAAGGGGAGGTTGAGACAACCTCCAAAGGGCCTGACAACTGACTACTTCTTACAGCAGCACTCTATCGGGCTGGGGTAAACAATCCTTTATTCTTTTCTTTCTTTCTTTTTTTTTTTTTTTATTTTGCAGCTGGATGGTATGGGGATCTAAACCCTTGATCTTGCTGTTACCAGTACTGCACTCTAACCAGCTGAGCTAACCAGCTAAACCAAACCTTTATTCTTGAAAGGGGTTCTGAGGATTATAATGTCCAACACATCAAGGAAGTGAGCAAATGTCTTGGGGTAGGGTGTGGGGCAAGGAGAAAGGCCTTCATTTGGGAGAACTATGAGATTGACCCATTTGTACCACTACTAAAAAAATGTATAATAGAACTGTAAGCTTCCTGACTATTTTACAGCTCAGATGAGCAAGGTACAGGTAGAGAAAATGGAAAAGGTACTAGGACCATTGTGGGACTGAAAGAAATTCTCACTCTTGAGCAAGGCCTTGGTTTTTACTTCATAAACTCTATCAGCACTGCACATATTTTTCCTCTATTTTTCTTTAAATGACATTATTTTTAACTAATAAACAAATCACAAGACTAATTTTTCATGAATGAAACCAAAAGAAGTATTCCCTCCCTTTAGGAATGAAATTTTGTTTTGTTTCTCCTTTGATGTCTATACTCAGCACATATTTTTCCTCTATTTTTCTTTAAATGACATTATTTTTAACTAATAAACAAATCACAAAACTAATTTTTCATGAATGAAACCAAAAGAAGTATTCCCTCCCTTTAGGAATGAAATTTTGTTTTGTTTCTCCTTTGATGTCTATACTCAGGTTGTCTTTTCTGACCTATTTGGGGAAATTCTGCCAGTGTGCAGTTGAGGTCATGAGGCAGAGGGTCTGGCCTACTCTATGCAGCATTTGCTAACCCCACAAAACTTTTCTTGTGGTTCCAAGGAACAAATGGTTTTTGCTGGGCTCTTCAATAATATGATTTGCATGCTTGAAATGAGATCTCCAAAGTAATTGTAGAATATTGCTTGCCATTACCGTCATTAAAAACAGGCAGATGTAGGAGCACTCCCAGGGAAAATCTTCCTGCTGGGTTTTCATGGAGATAAGTGCACAAAATCCACTTTTGAAAAGATGTTGAATGGAATGAATTTGCCATTCACTGGCTGTCTGATGATGATTTGCTTGTTAATTGGAAGTTTAGGCTTTAGAGAAGCCTTAACAAATTTGATTGCTAAATTCAGGCGGTTTACTCCCTCTTTGCAAGCCATATTCAGAGGCATAAATCCTACTTTTTGCATGTGTGCCTATGTGCTCATTTGGATCCTCTGTGAAGAGAAACCAATCCCTAACCCCTTTGTCAGTGGCATTTTCTGGAGTGACTTTAGCAAAAAAACAAGGGCAAAACATTTTGTTTCTTTGTAAAAGTTTCTAGTGCCCAAGTATTTGCTGGGAGGGGAAGTGACAGAGCCATGAGCAAAAGTGAGGTAAAGGTTATCTCAAGGCGCATGTCTGATCATTGTCCCACACTACACTGCTAACAGTGTCTAGGCTGGACCCCACTTGTGGGCACTCCTTTTGCAATCCGACTGAGTTCCAGTGCTGCTAGTGAACTTAAGTCAAACTCAGAAAAACAAACAAAATAGAGCATTTGCTTGGAAATCCTGCTGTTGTCTATACAGACACAGTGCTGAGTGTCCTGTGATCTAAACAATGCCATCTAGCTGGCAAGGTTAGCAGCCCCCTGAGAAGGGTCTTACTTTACTTTTAATGACCACAGTTGCTAATCTAAAAATGACTTTATTCTTCCCTGTCATTACCTATCCAGATTAGTTTCCTCTAAGTGACGATAAATTCATTGCCATCCAAGGAGAAAGACAACTGCCATGTGGAGCCACATGTGCAGTTGTGTAAACAATATAGATAAGAGCTCTGATAAGGTGTCATACAGCATTTCCCAGATCTAATAGATAGCCCTTTTTTCATCGCCATTCCCAGGAATTTTATAGTATGTACATCAACTAATAAACCTGTGCCGGACATTATTTATACAGCAAATGATATTGGCATGAATCTATATTTAATATACTGGGATCAATTCCAGGTAAAACCCTACAAATAGTAACTGTTTTGAATATTTAGTAAATTAAAAGCTTCTCTCTGACCTTCAGTCTTCCGAGTCTCTCTGTTACTTCAAATAACACATTCAGGACTCCTAAGCTGCAAGAGCCAAGTGGAGGTAAAATCCATCTCTCCAGGAATTTAAAACTCCAGCCTCAGACCCTTCTTCAACTTATGAGAAAAGACCATTGCAGTTTGGTTCATTTATTGAAAATTATTTGTTAAATGTCTTCTGTGTGCCAAGGATTTTGCAAATTCTGGGCACTTAATGGTCTCCACATGCACAGAACCGGCAGGAACAGAAGGCAACCGAATAGCTACAAGGACTGACTACCATGGAAGAGCATGCAATCTAGACTAACAGGTCTAGGTAAGGCTTCCTGGAGAAAGTGTCTATTAATTGGACACCTAAAGAATGACTAGGTATGAGTAGAGAGGAGAGAAGAGGCAAGATGATTTTCACAGAGAAATACATGTCAAGAGGCTCAGCTGCAAGAGAGCACGTAATGCATTCGAGGGCTGGAGGATGCTTGGTAGAGCTGGAATGTAGCATGGTACCCCGGTGAGAGGGGAGAGGCTTGAGAGGGGAGAGGCTGGGGGGGGGGAGGCGGCAGGCTGGTTCATGAAGCATGTTGTATCACTGGCTCTCGACACATAGTGATTGCCGTATAAATATGTGCCAAATGAACACATTCATAAATGAATGAAATATCAGGACATGTATGAAATTCTACCAATAATGAGAAACAGGAAGTCATGTTCACTTTGCTCAGCATTTAGGGAAATAATCAGCTCCCCTACTCACCATTTCCATCACTCTAGAAAGGGACAAAAACAAAACCCATGAGGCAAAACGTATATTTACACAGGGGATCTCAGTGCAAATCAGACACCAAACTGCACCGTGAAGCTTTGCTGAGACCATACAGACCACATGTCTGTGGAATGGGGCCCAAAGCCTTTGAAGTGCCATTAGCACATCCCAGAGTTCAGCTCCTCCCAGTGAGGACCAGGCTACTTGCTCATGAATAGCCCAAACACAGCATTTCTCTTAACCACATGGGAAGCTAAAACAGGTAACACTGTTTCTAATTATATGTAGGAATTAAGTAAGTTTTCTTAAAGTAATTTTAAAAAGGAAAGACCATTCTCCCAGGAGACTTGCAGGGAAAAAAAGACACAAGGGTAGAGAGAGACAGGAAAGAAAAGGACAAGATCGACTCACTTGCTCAAGCTTCCCCTCTTTGAACCCCTCGCTTACCCTTCCCCACACTGCCACTCTCTGAATAATGCTAGTTCCAAAGCGAAAAATCTAACCACTGCTGAAGTCTCAGCCATACCCTAGAGGAACACATCCTGTCACAGATACATGTTGCTGTTGCCTCGGATATGAAACAACAGATCTCTGATGTGGTTTGATATGAAAATAATGCTAAGGAGACCCTTGGCTGGCAAAGCAGTGAGTCAGGGGACCAGGGTTTGGAGGACGGGGTCATGTGCCATTTGAGCAAAGCAGACCTCTCTCTCATTACAGTAATTGAGTTTAGTCAGAATATTTAAATTATTTTGAATTTGAAATTGTGGGAAAAGAGCACATAAGATTTTTATGTTTATCAAAGAGAGGCATTGTCTTCCAAAGGCTGAGAAACCATAAGTAAATTGTGTGATAGAGCCTCGTATCTTTCTGGGTTTTTCTACTGTGGAAGATTTTTAAATAGACATCAGTGCCATCCCTCCTCCCCACCCCTCACCACACACACTGCACAATTTAAGTAGTGCTTGCCCTGTATAATGCTAGAGCAAACTAGTCCATTTCCTTTTAATTCTATATGAGGTAGCTGCTGTCCTATATCCTATGGACGTAGGATAAAACAGAGTTGTGTTTATTCACCAGACTTGAGGGGAATTAATAGAGCAATCAGAGCTAGCAAAGAGTTGCAAAGTTTTATCCAAGGTCAGCTTTGCCTGTTAGTAGCAGGGCTGGAAATAACATCCAGGACTCCCCTTCTTTTTCCTGTCCTGTGCCCATTGGACCAAATGGCTCTCAATCAATAGGCAGCCAGTTATGACGGATTCACATTCTCCCCGGTGTCAATAAAAACAAAAATCAAGTTTTAATCAAAACACATAACCAAGATCTACATTTCTCTTGGCCTCAATAAATCTTCCCCAAAGGAAGCAGACTAAAATTCTTTACATTAAAAAAAATGAGGTGCACTGGGACTCCAAATTCCAGTTCGATTTTTGAGCTGAGGCATTTTTTTTCTTTATCACGCACATGGTGCTGTAGCATGATAAGAGCCCCATGCAGACCGTAAAACTAATTTATCATCTGTAAGGTGTACAAAGAAAATGGTAGCTGCCTACTTGTCTGCTTGACATATGAGGTCATTTTTGCCGCTAGCTTTCTAATACTGAGCAATTTTATCAGCTATTTATATACATTAATTGTGGGTACCCATATGCTCAATGTTGTATTTAATAATGCACTGCATTGAATATGCATTCCTTCAGTTTTAGCATGCAGTGAGCATCTCGCGTTTAACTATTTGGTTTGCCTATTAAAGCCCATTATTCAGCTATTGCATGTTACCTTCTCTCTCAACTGATTTTATGTTTTTTTAAATCTGGCTCACCCTGCTGAAACCCATTGAAGTGGACAAGGCCACCTCATATGTCCAAAGGGCTCCAAGCAAAAACAAACAGAAGAAGTGCCATGGTCCACTTCATAACACTCAAACAAAAGGATTGCTTGATGAATCACTTTCCCCAAAGGAAAACAGCATATTCATGCTGCACAGTGTAAATATAAATACAGTTCTTAGGCAAGAGAGACACAGGATGCTAGATAAAGTGTGGAAAATACCGAGGCAAACAGGTATGCTGGAGTGATTTCTTAACTAGCAAGGGGGATTCACCTCAAACATCCAAAGCAGTCCCAACCCCCTCTCTCCAAGCCCATCCCAGTGTTGGCCCCCAAAGAAGAAAACAAAGTCCAGATCAGCTGGATTCTTGGCAGACTGATTACTCTAGCCATCCATCCTTGCTCTGAATACTCACTTCCTGATAAGGAAAAAAGAAGCCCAGACCATCACCCACCCCAAGCGATATCCCTCCACAAGCTCACATTTCACAAGCATTAACATTTGCACCATAAAATCAACTACTGTAGAACAAGACCTTAAATGACCCTGATCAAAGACAAACAATTTCTATGGTATAATAATCTATAAAGTATATTCCCTTGAATGTCTTGGCTCAGAATAAATTTTCAGAGGAGCTTTTGCTACACAGCAGAACAAAGGAAAGGTATAGTTTTGATCCAAGAATAAAAAAAAAAAATAAGCAAGGAAGTCAGGCCCAACTAGATGGGGGACAAATACGGGTGAAGCCAGCCTAAGGTCCCAGGTGGTGAGGTGGGCAGATGACCAAAGAGGAAGGAAGGTGCTGAGCCGATAGCCTGGGTAGGAAGACAGTCATGTTTCTTCCTTTGCCCAAGTCTGTGATCTATGTGGTTAGCCTCACATAACCCAGCATTGAAATGTGTTAGGAGGTCCTGAGAAAACTGGGTAATCTGAAACTACACAAAAAAGAAAATAACATGGCTTCTCCCAAATCCCTCACTCTGCTTCAAGGTATGTGTCTTGACTATTAATAGATCTGCAACATAACCAGCACCATTTTAGACAAGCCCAAGTACAAAATGGCTCTGCCCACTTCCTCCCCACCCCTCCCCCATTCTCTTTTACAAGAAGCCTCATGGTTTTGGAGAAAATGAAACTTTCGGCATTTCCACATGTGCAGAACTCTCCATTCCCATGACCTAACTCAATCCCCACGTCGGAATTTCATCACCCAGCTCTTGGAGCCAACATGCCAATATAAGCTCTACCACCCCCACACCTGGTGCTGTCCCCATTTTCAGGGCAGCCCCGGGCTGCCTGCCACTTTGAGCACAGCCCAGCAGATTTTCTTCCTTTAATAAAGCTTGAACAGTACCTGGCATCTCGGTTCACTTTCTTTCAACTGTTAGCCAGATGTAGCTGCTGCCCATATGAACAGGAGAATTCCCATACAAATTCTGAAAGTCCCTCCTTTTTTCCATAGATCTCTGCATCTACAGCTTTTGTGCAGGGTGAGTGAGACATATGAAGCAGACAGTGATGAATACCCCTATGCATTGTTCTAGCTATCAAGCCACCAAGCAGGGCTGTCTGAACCTGCCCAGACTTACTAGACCTAAATCTTTTCATTTGATATAGTAATTAGTTAAAGCCCCTCTGGCTAGGCCTTGTGACATTGGTCAAAAGAGCCTGGGTCAAAAGATAATCTATGTCATTGCACCTGACCCTTTCAATGTCCCCTCATCCCATCTCCAAACTGTCATCACACATTCCTCTACATGAAATCGTTCCTACTCTTCAAGGGAATGGCTTAGGGTCATCTGTCCAGTGTCTGCTCTGTCACTTGCCTTGCCCCATGAAGCTCTTGCTATTCCTCCTGGTATGATTTCCCTGAAAATCAAGATGCATCTGGATTAGCACTCAGGACACAGATGTAACCCCTTTAAAATATTCTCCAGCATTGACATTTATCCATGTTCTGTTAGAAAGTCATATCCTTTCAATTATTCTGAACTGCTTTCAGGCTAAGTAAAGCTGAGTAACTTGTCCACACAATTATGTATAGTTTGGGGTTCCTATTCTAGACACTTACCCAGTATGTTAGAACCATTGCCAAATTTATTACAAGCAAAACGATTTTTGATGCTATAGTTGTTCAGTAAATGTATTTAAAATTAATGCTAGGCCATTCCATAGTCAAGATGCACATGAGGCTGGTAAATACTCCGAAAAGAAAATTCCTCAGTAACTTCAGGAGTTCGGTCAGGTAATTGTAAAATAGCAAAAACATTAAAAATAATAAAATATTTCCTTAAGCCTACCCTAAACTCTCTTTTGCTCCACGTTATACCTGTTTCCTTTGATACTTTTATGTGCTTTTATTTATTCTTATGCCCTTTTACAATTTTACACCTCTGCTTCATTTTTAGTAGATTTTAAAACTGTGGGATGCCAAAGTTAGTAGTTAGGTTTATGAAGTTATTGTGGTCAGGGGAATGCATGAGATCACCCAGAAGCATCTACGAAGAAAAAAGAAAAGGACTTCCAGAACATGAGCAGAAAAGCTCACAAAAAAAAGACTGGATAGGAATGGCTAAAGAGGTAAGAAGAAATCAGGGGGCGTTACTTCCAAGGATCAAAAGGAAGAGTATTCTAATATAAGAGAAGAAGTTAATGGTCTCACATATTGGGGCAAAGTAAGTGTTCCCTAAGTTTATCAACAAAGAGATTTTTGATGAGCTTGACAAGATTAGCTGCAGTGAGAGGTGAGGGTGACAGCCAGGTGGCAATGGGTTTAGAAGGGAGAAATAAAGAGAAAGACATAGTGAGAGAGGAGAAAAATCTTCTCAAGAAAGTTGGTTGTTGGTGAAAAGGAAATAGGAAACTAGAAAAAGTATTTAGTAAGATGAGGGAGAATATGGAACCTCAAGAAACACTGAAAAGCCAAAACAATCTTTAAAAATGAACAAAGTTGGAGTTCACTCACTTTTTGATTTTAAAACTTACCGCTGGGCCGGCCCGGTGGCGCACTGCTACAGTGCACCGCTTGGGAAGCGCGGCAGCGCTCCCGCCGAGGGTTCGGATCCCACATACAGACCAGCCGCTCACTGGCTGAGCGAGGTGCGGGCGCGACACTGAGGGTTGCGATCCGCGCGACACTGAGGGTTGCAATCCGTTGCCGGTCACGAAAAAAGACAAAAAAAGGAAAAAAAAAAAAAAAACTTACCGCAAATGTACAGTATTTAAAACAGTGTGGTACTGGCATAAAAACAGACATGTAGATCAATGGAATAGGATAGAGAGCCCAGAATGAAATCCTTTTGTACATGATGAAATAATTTCGACAAGGTTGCCAAGACCAGTCTATGGAGAAAGGACAGTATTTTCAAGAAACGGTTTTGGGAAATTTGGATATCTACATGCAAAATAATGAAATTGGACCCTTACCTTATACCATGTGTAAAAATTAGCTCAAAATGGATCAAAGATTTAAAGGAAAGAGATAAAACTATGAAATTCAGAAGAAAACGTAGAGGAAATTCTTCATGACCCTGGACTTGGCAATCATTTTTTGATAGGACACCAAAAGCACCTTCAACAAAATTAAAATATATATAAATTGGACTTCATCAAAATCAAAAACTAAAGTACACTATCAACAGAGTGAAAAGGTAACCCACAAAATGGAAGAAAATATTTGCAAATCACATATCTGATAGGGGATTAATACCCAGAATATATAAAAATCTGCTAAAATTCAGCAACAAAAACAAAAAACTGATTAAAAATGCACAAAGGACTTGAATAGATATTTCTCCAAAGAAGAAAAACAAATGACCAATAAGCACATGAAAAGATGCTCAATGTCATGAAGCATTAGGATAATGCATGTTAAAACCACAATGAGATAACACTTCATACCCATTAGGATGACTATTATAAGGAGAAAGGAAGGAAGGAAGGAAGGAGGGAGGGGGAAAGACAGAGAATAAGTGTGGGCAAGGACGTAAAGAAATTGGAATGTTCGTACACTGCTGGTGGGAATGTAAAATGGTGTAGCTTCTGTGGAAAACAGTATGGTGGTTTCCAAAATAAATAAATATAGCATTACCATATGATCCAGCAATTCCAATTCTGGATGCATACCCAGAAGAATTGAAAGCAGGGACTCAAAGACACATTTGTATACTCGTGTTCGTGTATGCATTTTTTACAACAGCCAAATGGTAGAATCAACCCAAGTGTTCATCCACAGATAAATGGATAAAGAAAATGTGGTGTGTATGTAAATATATATACAACGGAATATTATTCAGCCTTAAAAAAGGAGGGAAATTTTGTCACAGGCTACAATATGGATGAACCTTGGAAGATGTTATGCTAGGTGCAATAATCCAGACACAAACAGACAAATATTGTATGGTTCCACTTATATGAGGTACTAGAGTCATCAAATTCATAGAGACAGAAAGTGTAATGGTGGTAGCCAGGAGCTGGGGGGTTGGAGAAAATGAAGAGGTAGTGTTTAGTGATCACAGAGTTTGAGTTTAGGGCAATTAAAAATTCCTGGAAATGGACAGTGGTGGTGGTTGTACAACAATGTGAATGTACTGAATGCCACATGACTATGCATTTAAAAATGGTCAAACAGTTAAGTTTTATGTGATGTATATTATACCACAGTTGAAGAAAAAAGATAAGGGAGGTTATCTAGTGAGGAGACTCACAGGCTGCAGCTATGAATGAGTTCCTGTACCTCAACAGGAAGGATGAGGCAAAAACGACTTTTATTTTGTGAACAATGCATCACTTCCTTGTGATTAGCAGACACTGTAAATCCCATTTTTCAGATAAAAATACTGAACTACAGACAGGCTAAGTAACTTGTCCGAGGTCCGATGTAATTTGTGGTTCCTATCTCAGCATCATTCCCAAGAAGCCAACGGAACCACCGACAAGGATATCATGAATGAACACTTGTCCACTTCTCTGTCTTGCCATGACACCCTCCACAATAGCCTGATCCCTTCCTTGGTCTAATACTCCATTCCTTTTCCCCTTCCTCCCCTCCTATGAGAAGATCCACACAGATATGTAACCCCTTGTCTAACTGGTTTGTCTCTTCCCCATTTCTCAAAATTAATTCAAAACTGTGCGTTAGGGTCATTTTGTGTGGTTATAGTATCTATGGGCTAGGGAGAGTTGTTGCTCAGTGAATGCTCATTATTCAGTTGACTTTGATCCATGATGCCCTTAGCCAATCTCTTCCTAGAAGGGATGAAGATATAGATGTGCACTGGACTTGGGCACACTACCCAACTCTCCAGCTTACTGTGTTTACAATCTGTCCCGCACCTTACAGAGCCATACTGGAGTCTTAGATAAAAGGACAAACCCATTAATACTGAGCAGTAATACTTATTTTAAATTTTTGATATTTTCTTCACCATGAATTTTTGCATTGATTTTGAGTTTTAAAATATTGCATTAAAATATTATTTATTTTGATTATTGGATTTTTTTGGTGGTCCTTTTAATGTACCTCTCACTCACCTCACCCTAGTCCTGGCCCTAAATCCATCTCTCTTAATGACCAAAAAAAAAAAAGGAGAGAAGAACAAAACAGAAAATAGCCTTCCCTGAATCAGCTACTGAAGTGAAGTCAGGTGCCCGTCAAGTGTTCTGGGGATAAAAGATGTGAGAGGGATCAGCTATAACCCGAAGTAGAAAGGAGCTCAATGTAAATGTCTTTCATGTACCTTTTTGACAAGATCGTTTCAACCTAAAATCAAAAGCTTATATTTAAACACCATAAATTGCATATCTATGAAAAATGAAGTCCCTACAGGCTAACTTTCTGCATTTTTGTTCTCTTTAAAGAAGGTATTAGAGCAATTTGGACTGTATTCTTAAAAGATTTTTATTGTTTTTTGGTAGGTAACAGAAAGCTATCAACTGAATATGTAGCCAACAGGTCAGAAAGAAAGCAACGTGGCTTGACTGCTAAGTATGTCAGTTCTGTCTTCAACTGACCAGAGCCCATGTGCGTGTGTATGTGCTTGTACATGTGTGGTTTTGAATGTGTGTGTTTTGCACTTCTCACCCCAGGCCTTGTTTATCAGCTCACAGCCAACCAACCTGGGATAGCTTTGTTTTCTAAGCACCACAGAGATTTTCTCTTTGACTAGGAAATCTGTCAGGAGAGA
>NW_007734179.1:9887-11915 GCF_000696425.1 Galeopterus variegatus | reverse complement strand
ACAGGCTAACTTTCTGCATTTTTGTTCTCTTTAAAGAAGGTATTAGAGCAATTTGGACTGTCTTCTTAAAAGATTTTTATTGTTTTTTGATAGGTAACAGAAAGCTATCAACTGAATATGTAGCCAATAGGTCAGAAAGAAAGCAACGTGGCTTGACTGCTAAGTATGTCAGTTCTGTCTTCAACTGACCAGAGCCCATGTGCGTGTGTATGTGCTTGTACATGTGTGTTTTTGAATGTGTGTGTTTTGCACTTCTCACCCCAGGCCTTGTTTATCAGCTCACAGCCAACCAACCTGAGACAGCTTTGTTTTCTAAGCACCACAGAGATTTTCTCTTTGACTAGGAAATCTGTCAGGAGAGACCTGGCACAACATTCTCCCACTCGATGACAATGCTGATGAGCAAGTCTGCTATTCCCTTTCCAGGGAATGCATTTGGAATCAGCTTGAGAATGCTCTGGTCAGATCTCAATGTGCAGGATTGTTGAGAGAGGAAAAACTGTCTCCTCATTCCTCAGGCAAGGCAAATGCCATCACACTGCAGGCTCAGTGGGAGAGTGGAGATAATGAGGTATTGTGAAGCAGCAGACATTGTCAGAAAGACAGAAATTGGGAAAAGGGCTGAGGCGGTGAGTTATTATTTCTCAAAGAAGCAATGGAACACAAAATGGGTCTCAGTTTGTGTTAAGCAAGGGAGATGAGAAAAGGAACCATGTTAAGAATTATTTACCACTGGATGTAGTTTAGCTTTGATTCTAGTCCTAATTGTGAGGTTGTCTTGGTGTGTATGAACTGAAATATAAAACAGTTGCCAACTTTTCTGACTGTGTATTCCCAAGGATGCACACATACCCTGGTGTTCCTTAAAGGTTATTTATACATAGGCCAAGTTTAGATTCACTTATGAAGTATATAATTCAATAGGTACTGGGAATGTGACCTACCTATAAACATCTTTCTCATCTTGGACTAAAGTAGCTAAACTTCTATCACTAGAGCTGCATTAATTTGGTCTACTCATTGTCTTCTCACTTGGTCTTTTTATTTGTAAGTAAAAAGTGCTCAAATCTAGAGGTAGCATTCATTGTGTGCACACTGAAGTGTCTCCAAAAGGACATGTACTAAGCCTTTAATACTTAGGATGACCATACATTTTGTCTTGCTCATGGAATTCTCAGGTTATGTCTATCATCCTGAAACTATTTAGAGCAACTTCTTTCATTCTTAAAAGTAATATTAAATAATGAATTATATACTCACCCTATAAAAAACATATTTTCAATCAATCTATCAGTTTGCAGTCTTCAGTAACAGAAGAGATCCTAGAGAAACATAAGGATAATGTATCTTTGACTACCTTGAAGTGCTGGAAAGGGAAGAGTAATGAGCCCCAAGGATAAATGGTAACTGTTTCATATTTTGCTTCAGTCCTGGTCTGATCTGAAACACTTACTCTATTCATACCTGGTTTCTAGTCCTTCCCTCATCACATGTGGAATGTAACACAGCACCTCTCACACTTGGTTATAACCACTATAAGCATCAATTAAAATCAACCAAGAGAAACATGCAACAATTAAATAACACACATGTGCAGGAGACTCTGCACATTATCTACTAAAAAGAAGCTCCTAATGGGTAACAAAATGTTAAAGTGGCCACCATTGCTGCTAGCAGAAGAATTAGGAGAGGAAAATGGGGAAGAAGTGGATAACTTACCACCTGGATAATTTTTCCACAAAGAATAAAAACTTTCTATTGTCATTCATTCAATGGCATTAATTGAGCAAGTCTCAGAGCAAACTTGACTTCTCTACGCACTTCCCGTGACCCTTAGGCTAGGTCAGGAGGCTCTGCGGGGTTCTTCCATAACTCTCCACTTCCTTTCTCATAATTCTTGCCACACTTTTGTGTTGTTATTTTTAAATTAACTATTCTTCAGCTAGAATATGAACCCCATGATTATAAAAAAATTAATAAGTATTATGTCAGGCAGTGGTCCAAACACTTTGTGTTAATTCAATGAAT
>NW_007734179.1:6504-9346 GCF_000696425.1 Galeopterus variegatus | reverse complement strand
AAAAAATTAATAAGTATTATGTCAGGCAGTGGTCCAAACACTTTGTGTTAATTCAATGAATCCTGAAGGTCTCCCCAGCAATGAGATTTGCTTGTCTTTTGATTAAAAAAAAAAAACAAAAACTTGTGGCTTGAGTAGTTTTCTCAAGGTTATACATCTTCTAAGAGATAGAACTGGTATTCAAAATTCGGATTGTTTTGAGCCAATGTGCTATGTCGCCCGCCTTGGATAGCAGCAATCAGGCTATTCTACTCTTTACTACTGTGCTCCAGAGCCTAGCACTGTGCTTGTGCTGTAATTAAGCCTCAAAGTATTTATAAAATGGACGTATATATAAGTATCTTTCACATGCTGGCCATTATGGAAGGTATTATTCCCAAAGAGCTAAATAAGTCACAGCTCCTGCCTTTGAGAAACTTATATTCCATCAAGTTCCAATAAAACAGGCAACACCTACTCAATAAGATGAAGACATTGAATGAATGCTTTTATTCACCTGACTTCACATATTTTAAATTCAACAGCATTGTTGTTAACCTTAAAATGTAAATTATTATGATTGAGCTTAAATTTAGTGTGGTGCTTTACAAAAGTATTATGTTAGAGAGAAATACAGGAGAATCACAAGAAATGTGCTAGGATCGAAAGTCGTGCACTATCTTGTCGATGCCACAACACAAATGCTAAAGAAAAATTAATTGTTAGGCTGTTTTTCATTCCTTTTGAGACTACCAGATTGTCTTTCCTTAGCAGGTCAGTGAACAGAAGGAGCTGTAGACAAGGACAGTTGGGACAGCTCTGGGGAGAAAGTGAAACGAGTCTAGATAGCTGGAAATGAATGATAGCCCACGTTGTTGTATGCTGTGATTCTTCATCATATTCAATATACCGTAAATTTTTAGTGTTTTGAAATCCTAAGTCGTAATTAATAACTAGAAGGAAGGTATAAGAACATTTCACAAATGAAAGAAACGATATGTAGAGACACATTAACTGTGTCTTTGGGAAACTTTGAGAAGAGAAAACTTTCCATGGTCAACAGTAAAGAGCTGTGAGGGAGAAAATGAAAGAGTGGGACAATAATACTGGGCATAAATGAATGAGAAATGAGAAACGTCTATTAGCACTTGTTTGAGGGAAGGTGTTCAACATTATAGTAGATGGTTTTTCTTCCATTGTTAATGTACAAACTTTTCCAGTCATAAACATGCTTAGAATTATGCACTATGCTTTAAATCCTCTCTTGCTTGCCAACACTCTGTAAGATGAATTCTCAACATTTAAGGAGACCTTTCAGTTCCTCCAATCTCCAGCTACATGTCAACTCCATCATCACCACACTGACATCGGATGACTGACGTTCGTTTTGATTTGACATTTCAACCGTTGAAATACACAGACACACTCACTCACACTCATACACACAGAGCCTTCAGCTTGAGATTTGATTGGCATCAGTCATTTCATAACCTGTCTCTTGTGGATCAGACCAATGGACCTTTTTAAAGCTTGCCTTATTGAACTGACCCTTCTGATCTTGACGCATGATTCATACTTGCTAATCTTCTTGAGAGCCTTCCTTACTCTTAACAAGCCTGTCATTTCTTCCTTCCCAGAAATATTTTTCTCTAGGTACAAGATGATTTAAAATGTTATTTTTATGTCTGTTCCTGACTTTTGTGAGAAAAAAAAAAATCATATAAATGCATCCAAA
Source organism: Galeopterus variegatus (assembly GCF_000696425.1). Taxonomy (NCBI): domain Eukaryota; kingdom Metazoa; phylum Chordata; class Mammalia; order Dermoptera; family Cynocephalidae; genus Galeopterus; species Galeopterus variegatus. Next base: position 7,632 of record NW_007734179.1, on the reverse strand, counting down.
AAGAAGCTATTCAACCTGATTAGTGAATTTCCCCAAAGGAATATAGATATCACCATGTTTGAGGATTACATTTTAAAGGCATATGAGGCTTCAATTCAACTCAACAAATATAACATCATAAAACATTATACTTGGAAAGGTCTATAGAGTTCAATATAATCTTCTACCCAGTTTAAAAAAAAAAAAAAAAAAAAAAAGCTCTATGTCATCAGTCTCAGATAATTAGCCTCTGGGTGAATACTTTCTGTTAATAGAAGTCACTTTGAAAGTCTAATTCAGTATATTCCTACCTCTTCCAAGTTCTTTCTTAAATTTTGAAATCAAATTTTTTTAACTTCATCCTCCTAAGTGCTAGTCAGTTTTTGTTTTTGTTTCTGTTTTAACCTGGAACCACACAAGGTAAGTCTCATCTCTCCTCCACATGATAGCTCAGGGCTGACCTAAGCTGGGTGTCTGTAGTTCCAAATATTTATGATTTTCTCACACTCTCATGCCCAAAACAATCTCTTCCCCACCCATTCTTTACCATCTCTCACCTTCCCCATGGGTGCTCAAAGACCCACACTGTATAACCATGCTTGTAGATACTTTCACCACCCTCAAACATAGTTTGTGCTATCTTCTCATCTTTAGAGAACTCTAATATCTTTTTTTTAAATCACAATGTGTCTTCATTTTTGCAGTTTGACAAATATTTTTTTTTAATTGGAAGCAAAATATTCCCTGAACTGATAGATAAGAGGACTGTCATTTATTGAGGATATATGTCAGACACTGCACTAAATGCAAGGATGAAAGAGACACAGACACGGAAGAAACACAATACCCTCAAGAAATTTACACTTAATCTGGGGAAGACAGACACCCTTAGTATATAGATAAATATAGCGCAAAATGATGTGATATGTGCTATTCTTTTAAATGACTTAAGCAATTTATAATCATTTAGGAGTACTATATGATTTCTCATGAATAGAGAGGAGTGAGAAGGGAGAGCGATATTCACTGTCATGTGGAAGAATGAAGGTGACATATAAAAAGCCACAATGTGAGGAAACATAAATCACATTTTACATAATAGCTATACTATTTATACAACATCTTTGATGTAGCAATGACCTCCCCCTC
>NW_007734179.1:4152-6063 GCF_000696425.1 Galeopterus variegatus | reverse complement strand
ATTTTACATAATAGCTATACTATTTATACAACATCTTTGATGTAGCAATGACCTCCCCCTCTAGGATTCCAAATCTCTACCCCATTCATGCTATAGCTTATTCCCACAAAACTCTTTTAGGATATTTCCCCAAACCAAAAGCCATCAATGTACTCTCACTTCTTAATGGGTAAAATACAATAATAACAATTTCCAAAGTAGAAATGAAAAGTGTGACAGTGATCATCTCAGCTACCTGAGTGGTAAATTAACCCTGCAGACTTTCAAAAATTGCTATTCAAATTCTTGAAACATCTATCTCTTTTTCTTTCAAAATTGTTTTGATTGTTGACATAGAGCTGACTTGTCCACTCAAATTTTTATCCTTAACTGATATTTTTTCCCTAGATACGGACTGCACACCAGTCCGCTGAAGATGGTTACAATTCCAAAGGTTCTAAATTTGCCTTTCATTCATTTAATCTCTGTGTGCTAACATTTCCAAACTACCACTTCCCCTACCACATCCACATCTTAGGGATGTTGCCTTAACCTTAAGACCTGGAAAGAGCAGCTCATTACTCTAGCCCCCAGAGTGAATATCCACCCCACGCTGGGCAACTAGACTGTGTCTTGTCACAGTTTTGATGATAGTTTGGTTGGAAGATATTTAGCTCTTAAATGGGAAGATCGTGTTGTCAAGCAAGAGTAACCACCAAGGCAAACGGAAGGCAAGTGCAGAAGACAGTTAAAGGGAGCAGGCAGGTGATAAATTAGTAGCATAAGTCAGCTACAATGAGAAACAGAGGGGCCAGGCATGCAGCGGGCATAGAAGCCAGTCCACGTGGCTTCATGAGGGGTTGAGGAAACAAACTCTGTTCTCCCCTTGCCCATTCTAGTCCTTTCATGGGTGTCTGAGCAGGACTTAGTTTCATGAACTTTGCTAACTGCAACAGTGCCTAATATGTTCTTACAATAAATTCCCTTTCTATTTGAGCCAGGTTTAGTGGGCTTCTCTTCTTTGCAACATAGTCCTTGACTAAGAAACATCTTTAGTCTCTTCTCACATTTCTCTTAGACTCCAGCTTGATCTTAATCACTCTATATCAGCACACCTTCTAAAACTGTGCAGGAAAAAAAAATGTGGGTATTATTAAAAAAATGGTAATATGTTATTTTTAATATTTTTATTTAGTGCTTACAGTTAAGAGTAAAGAAAGAGAATTATATGTTATTTCTTTGCACAGTCAGAAAATGGAAAAAGGTTTAAAAGTAGAGCTGGATGAAAAGAGGAAAAAGGAAGTGGAGGGATTTGTATACTTTATCCCTTGAAAAAATAAAAAAGCAGAGTGCTGTTTGAGTTTTTTGATATGGGTTAGCAAACAATCAGATGAATCTTGAACTACAAAAAGAAGTCTGAGGGTGCACCACACTTGGCTGAAGTAATAATTAATCTAAGCGAACAACAATAAAGTCCTCAACCAATAGATTTCCTTTTTTGTTGGCTATGCTGTTTGCTTACTGCAAATGCGCCATTAGATTGCCAAATAGAAAGTCATCAGGAACCAGAAGAGAGGACACAAGCTGAATACGTAGGGAAAAAAAACAGGATTTTCTCACCAGAAAATATAAGCTTGTTCAGGTTCCCTGACACACTTTCCGTACTTTTGTCTTTCCAAGCAAAAATCCAGTATACTCACAAACACGCATAAGGGAGAAAATATATTCTAATAAAAAGTAGCAGTAAGTAAGAGTCAGAGTCCAGGGTTGTAGTCTCACTCCCCATGTGTAAAAATTGAGAAAAAACACTAGCATGGCCTCTACCCACAAGCTGTAATAAGAATTGAACACGAATGTGAAAGATTTTGGCAAAATTAAATGTAAAATACTGTTAAATACCAGTTGCATATTTTTCTTTCTTCTTTTTTTTTT
>NW_007734179.1:2161-3217 GCF_000696425.1 Galeopterus variegatus | reverse complement strand
TTTGTAAATAAAGCTGATGCCTGAGTAGTTATAGACAAAGCACCCTATACAAAAATATCTTAAATGTAGATTAAATTCTTTAGTTCAGACTGTTTCATATACTTTTCCCCAGGTATTCTCTAATTAACACTGGTGTGATGTCACCCAAAGGATTTTTTTTTTCAATAAATGTTACTATGTGCCCAGCATTATGGGAGACACTGGGGAAACAAAAATGAACAATTTATTGTCCTTTCTGTCAATAAATTCACAACCCATTATGTGGAAAGAGACAGACATAAAGAACACATTGTGATCTATAAAATAAAAGATATAACAGTATGCAGCACAGGTAGTTAGAGGTGCTCTTTCAGTATGGGCTGCAGCTGGCTCATACTGATTCGAACAAGCTGATGGTGCATTTTTCTTCCCAACTGTGTTCAGTGACAATGAATCTTAAAACCAGCTCTGATGGAAATATTTACACCATGGGAATAGGCAAATGCTACAAATCAAAACTCTCTCTCCTCCCCCAACCTCAAACCAGTTATTAAATATTTATTGACACCATTGCCCTGAACCCTTCCTAGGGTGTTAAGGAATGGTGGGGGCTGAACAGGGAGAATGACCTTAAAAATATCTTTTTTTAGTCTGGGTACCATAGTGAAATTGAAAAAAGGCTTTTATGAATTATACTTGTGTTTATTCACAGTCATTAATAACTGCAGAACAAAATAAATTGTTTGGAAGAACAGAACTGTATTAACTTTATTTCTTTGGACAGTTAATCATACTGCTCAAGAAGCAGTGTAAACAATTATATACAATAAATACATTCAACAAGATAAGTTCTGCCATTAAGTTAATTTCTACTGCAGCATTTTCAAAAGATGAGAATAATATCTCCTAGTGCTTTTAAGGTTTATACTATCATGGAAGTTTGAAGTGTATAGGGAATTACCACAAAATAGACCTTAGTGATATTATTTTTTCTTTGTATAACCATAATCAGGTAGTTAAATCAATGACAGATTGTTCAGATTCATATGAAGTTCCCATTAGGACAGAAAATCAAAT
>NW_007734179.1:0-704 GCF_000696425.1 Galeopterus variegatus | reverse complement strand
AAAAAAAAAAAAAAAAAAAAAAAAAAAAAAAAAAAAAGAATAAATTCTTTAATGTGATAGTTTTAGGTCAAAGAGTAAAAAGTTTGTGAGAGTGTTGATAAACATGAGTATTGCCAAATTATTCTTCCACAGAAGTTGTACAATTTTCGCCTTTACCACAGTGTATGAAAGTACTATTTCCCAGGCTGGCCAGTCAGCCAATTGGCTAGTGTGGTAACACCAAGGTCCAGGGTTTGATCCCTGTAACTCCCAGCTAATAGCAGCAAAAACAAAGGTACCATTTCCCTATATCCTTACGAAAACTGCAACTTGTATTTAATTTTTTGTGATGATTGAAAAATCTTATTTTAATTTATACTTCTTTGATCATAAAATAAAGTAAGTTTTTATGAGCTCATGAATTCAATTTTTCAGTCACTTAAAATTCTTTGTGAATTTCCTGTCTGTCTTTTGTCAGTTTGGTGGGGGGAAGAGAAAGTAAGAACTTTTTATATAGGGAGAGTAAAAAATCTTCTGTTTATATATTATAAATATTTCCCCAATGTGACGTGTTAATAAACTTTAGAGCCAATACTGCTATAATGTTACTTTTCTTATGACATTTCTCTGTTGTAAAACAAATCCATTTGTTCTCTATCACCTATAAGAAGAAATCACTTCCTCAACTTATGAATGTTATTAACAATCATGATAACAGTGATCAT
>NW_007734178.1:86519-97670 GCF_000696425.1 Galeopterus variegatus | reverse complement strand
GTCTGTATGTGGGATCCGAACCCTCGGGCGGGAGCGCCGCCGCGCTTCCCAAGCGGTGCACTATCCAGTGCGCCACCGGTCCGGCCCCAATAGTATAATTTTTAAAAAAACATTTAAGTGACAATTGAAGATCTATATTTCGGTGAAAATTAAATTGCTTTTGGTGCTACCAATGCAAAGAACTTGAAAAAGTTAGTAAAAAACCACTTTTTTTTTGCATACTAGTTTTCTAGACTCAGGACAAGAACAACTGAATTGCATCTTACTCCTCTGCCTTTCAGCTGAAAAGATTATTTGATATTAATTACATGATACATTTTGATTTTTAGAGACATCATATTGTGAAAAAACTTGCCCATTGGTACAAGGGAAATATGGTATTAATATGAATAGCAGCTCATATAGCACAGTCTAGATGAGGACACTGAAACTGGGTGAAGATAAGTAACTTCCCCAAGATCTCAGGGTTAGCAGGTGGCAGAAGCACCACTCACCTGGACTGGTGGTGGTTAATGCCTGGGCTTTCAACCACTGCACATCCTACCCTCTTTCCTGTTTTCTCCACCTATACTGAACTTCTCAGTGATCCGTGAACATGCTGTTCTCTATCCAGCCCCCACTTCTATACTTGACAACTTCTCTAAGCAGAGTGGTTTAGAGTATATGCTCTAAACTCAAGTGACTATAGTCTTGGCCCCACCACTTACTAACTAAGCCCCAGTGTCCTCATTTCTAAAATGCAGATTACTTAGTACATATCTCATAGGTTTGCAGTGAGGATTATATACTGTTGCTTAGCAACAATTATAGGCACACAATAAATTATACTTAATAAGAAAGAGAAGAGGAAGAAAATAAGAGTCAATGCATATGCTTCTTTCAGACAAATTCCACTACTCCTCACAGTTAATTTTTCATACCCTTCAACTTGATTATGGTCGAAAAATTTTCTTGATCATTTACTTTGTGCATGCTTAGTGCTAGCTTCATTATCGTCGGGGGAATTAATGGTGTACAAGAAACGGAAGGATGCTGCGTAATGGGGAAAGCTCCTCCATGGGAGCCAATGGCAGACTGCGAGGGAAGGTTCTCTTGCCTTCTCCACTCTCTCTTTCCTCTTACTGCTTCAGTTAATGGAACATTTTTGGAATACCTGAATTGGGTAAACTTATGTAAGGCCCCTTCTTTGTCATAAAATGTTGCTTGGAGCAGGAGGGTGAACGTGGGAGACTCTCCAGTCACTGTGTCAATCAGTCTCGCCCTGCTGCTCAGACATAATCCAGGTGCCTCCCTCAGCTACAAATTGAAAGTGAGTAGGAGAACTCTGATGAGGTATTTTAAGGATTTAAATCTCAAATTTGGAAAAGCAGTGGTATTTGGTCTTTGTTATGTAGGTCCCTTCTGTTCTATACCCAAAAGCACATCTCTATCTCAAGGAGTCACACACATTGCTACTCTTGGTTGGATCTAGAGGACGACATTATCTCCTGCCTGCTCTGGACACAACTTCACTCATGTTTGCCTCTCAATGGAATTACAGTGGTTTATTACTGAAGAATCTTAAACGACTGTGTTTTGTTTTTCATAGAGTAGGCTACTCCCTTCACTACTCACCAGGGCTTTCAAATTCTTACATTTACTGAGTGTAATACTTCCTGAGTATAGTACTTTATTTACAAGTAAAAATATTTGTAAAAATCTTTACTCGTTCTGAAGATGTGGTAGACTAAGTGATGATTTCTTTATAGAAGTGTTTTCTGCACAGTTGAGTTAATTGAGACAGATCACTTTCATACTTGAGATAAGAGTGTGTGAATGCACACACACATATATTCATATAGATCAGCAAGAGCAAAAAAACAAAATTTTACAAAAAAATTGGAAATTAATAGATACAAACCTCAAAAAAGGGAAAATTTTTTAAACCTGGGAGAAACCATTATTTTCTGTATCCTCTGACCTTTGGTATATTATTTATCTAGTGGGTCACAGTGAACTTTAGTATTTGAAAAAGGTCATATGAATAGCCAGGTTCACATACCATATTTTAAGAACATAGGCAGCAGAGGGATAGAGAATTAGTGTACTCAGACTAGGAAGTGTGATTTCCAGAGCAGTCTCATTTCTACCCAATTTGTTGTTTGAGCTGAGGTGAGTCATTCGCTTCTTTGTCTGTCAATGGTGATAATGAGATCTCCTCTTTTTCTTTCTAATATAGATGTTTTGAAGCTTGCAATAATCTCCTAACTGGTCTTTCCCCTACATATGCTATCTCCAGATACGTCTTCTTAAAACACTGCTTTGTACTCTGGCCCCCTGTGCAAAAATCCCTAGATCTTTCCCATGTCATAATATCCAAAGATCCTCTCCATGTTAATTCCAAGCAATTGCTGACCATCTTCAATGTGTTAGACACTGTAATGTGCACTTTTAATATTAACTCTTAGCCTTCATACCACCGTGATCATAGTTATTAACAATTGTACTCTTTTAAATGAAAAGAAAAAAAATCTTTAAAAACATAAGTTTGAAGGCAAGTCTTTTTTATTCTGGGCTCTTGCTCCCACATTCATATTCATGCTGTTGCTACTTAGCTCATGCCTTTGTGTGTGTGTGCGTGAACACACACATGCACACTTTTACTTAGAACTTTATGCTCCACCTGCTTTCAAAAAGGATACAAGATGGGACAATAAAATTCAAGTGTATAACAACACCATCGCATTAGAAATGAAGAGAAACAAGAGCTACGAAAAGGAAAAGGAAGCAAGTGTTTTACTTTCAGAATGATTCCCCAAACCATTCACTTCACCACATTTGTGCTGCTGTCCCTCTAAATCTCTTTCACGGACTGCTGCGGTGCCCGTCTATCTTGTATCCTCATCCCACGATTACCCCTACACAGTTTATGTTCTGTACAGAGGGTACAGTAACTATTTTAAAACTTAAACCATGGCAACTGCTTAAAATACTCTACCAGTCGTCAGTATATTTAGGGTAAAATGTCACTCTTTACCATGACATTCAAGGCTACCTGTGATCTGCTCCATGCCCAAATCTCAATTTTTACCTCCTCCCATTCCTCAGCCACCTCACTTCAGTCACGGGTGGGCTTCTATCATGTTCCTTCAGTACATCCCGCCCGGAGTGTTTTGCTTTTGCTCTTCCCCAAGCCTGGTGCATTCTAACCCTAGATCTTCATGTAAACAGCCCTTTCTCCTCATTTAGGCAACAGATCCTAGTATGCCAGTTCCAGGTCAGTATATGTAGACATAAACCCTTTGTTTTTAATGTCTGCATAGTATTTATCACATGGATATGCCTTAATTCAGTTAATTCATCTTCTCTCTGCCCATGGGCATTTAGGTGTCACCCAATCTTTAGTAATTACAAAAAAATGACAAAATTATCATGTATACGTATTAGGACCTTCAAGGGAGATTATTTATAGGAATAATTTCCTGAATTGGAATTACTAGATCAAAAGGTATGGAACTATTCTTTTTGATAGATTTTGACAAACCAGAAAGTTTAATTTTTAAGCATAACTCAGTGAAGGAAAATTTTAGTCTCAGCTAAAGGTAGTCATGATATAAAGCCTTCTGAAGTTCCAACTTGATCCAAGGATAGAGCTTAGAAATCCTTGAGGAGTAGACGTCTTAAATGATTTTCCTTGAGGTGCACATTTCTCTGCAGGGCTTTATAGGAAATTTTATTCTGAGCACAGCCTCCCACATTTCCTATTGCTATGAGTCATAGGCCTCACAGTACTGGAATTAAATCAAGAGTTGACCTCCTGCTATGTACAGTGGAAGCCTGTGCTCTGTTTTTTTTTTTGTCTTTTTTTTTTCGTGACTGGCAATGGATCGCAACCCTCAGTGTCGCACCCATACCAGACCGGGACCGGCAACGGGATCGCAACCCTCAGTGTTGCTCCCGCACCTTGCTCAGCCAGTGAGCGGCCGGTCCGCATGTGGGATCCGAACCCTCAGTGGGAGCGCTACCACGCTTCCCAAGCGGCGCACTGTAGCAGTGCGCCACCGGGCTGGCCCTGCGCTCTGTTTTTGCCTGGACGGAGGGTCCTAATATTCTCTGTGAGGAAGAACCAGTGGGCTCTCTTTACTGAATACCTACCCCCTGCTTTCTCCATTCTCAGAAGGGCTAACATCAAGGTCACCTCCTCCAGAAATTTTCTCTACTGCACCAAAAATGCAACTTTTCCCTTTTCTTTATTCTTTCCACACTTATTGGTTATACTGTTTACTTGGTCCTTACGGTATGCTGTACTCTATCATTTATTATTTATCTCTTTTGTATGTTTTGCTTCCCTCAATTGGATTGTGTGATGCTCAACAGTTTAGATGTTGTCTCACACTTCTAATTTCCAAGCCTAATATAGCAATTCATACATACTAATACAAGCAGTAAGAATGGTTACACTACTGACTGTCCATTCCTGCTGATAGGATCTGAAAATATCACCATTCTTCAAACCAGGCTCCCTTTGGCCTATCATATTTTAGCGTGTGATTACAACCCAGACCAGCAGCTAAATCTCAGGTGTAGAATATTTTTCTTCCTTTTGAATTCCATACCAATATGAGCTTGTAACCTTGACTTTATTAGTTTTTGTTGTTGTTATAAAATCTGAAGCTTCTATTACAAATGCTTGAGAAGAAAAAAGTAAGGTGACAGAAGGTCAAATATATAAGGCAAAACAATAAATATAATGGATAAAAGTTCGTACAATAAAACTCACATAAGGGCACGTAAAAATAATGTCCTATTTGTAGAAGTAAAACAAAATCATAGACAAAAATGTTAAAAGTGAAAGAAAGGATATATTTAGCAAATGCAAATATAGAGTCAATAGTAGTTGTAATGCAATATCAATATCAGGAAAAATTAAATTCAAAGCAAAACTACTCAAAGGGACAATGGTAAGTCATTTTATATTGATAGAGAATGCAACTTACAAAAAACTGTCAAAACTTTTTAATGTACTAAAAATATTGCTTCAAAATATTATAAAAATATTGTTTTTACATGTTTTGTAAACTATTTTTATGTAATGTCAATATTTTAATATTTTAATTTTAGCTTTTTTCTAACCAATGAACCCATGTCTAAATACTTTTATGACAAAATTCTCATTGCAACTCATTGTTAAGCTGACTGTAAGAAGAAAACAAACTATAGTTCTGTAGCAAAAAGACATCAAAAAGTTGCGACTGAGAGAAAATTGGGGTCATACAGTCAGTCTGTATGCCATGTCAGCTACAGTAAGCTTCCTCTGTAACGAGCTATGCAGTGATATATATTTGTATATCTCAAAAGGCTGCTGAAATCAGATTTCTAGATGTAGTACTTATTGATGTTTTCATGGCCTGGCATAGTAACTTTTGACAGTCCTACGCAATTCTGTGTTTTTGTTACTGCAAAGCTAAGTGTCTCATCAGCTATATATGAAGTGCATACAAGGTGAGGAAGCTTTTGTTCTGATCTCTTCTGAATGTTTTGCATATTATGAATACTCAGTCCATTTGACTGGCAGGTTGTCTTAGAAGATATCTTAGAAGGCTGCATGTACTTTTTTCTTCCTGTTTCTAGGAAGAGAGCATTGATTGTGTCTGATGCTGTTTGAAATGAGGGATTGGGCACTTAGGTACCATGAGTCATGACAGGAGGAAAACCAGCAAATTTTGCCTACATTTTAATTTATTATGTTTGATGTTTGATGCTGATAATTATTGACTTGCTACTCTCTGTTATGAAAAGAAAACCATTGTATAGAATGTTTAGTACAGATTTGGCGATACAATTGGCAAATACTAAATAATTGGCATACAAGCTGTAGTAAGAGGGAGATAAAAGGTGAAAGGGAGGTAAAAAGTAGCTATTTAGGTAACTTAGGTTCCAGAAACTCTTTTTGTCTCATTTTAGGTTTTGAAGTTTAGATCTTGTGAAACCAATTTTCACCAAAGTCAAACTTAACAAACTGAGGTTATCTCCATAATAAATGTGTTGTAAGCAAAGGTATTTTTTTTTTTCTAGAGATTTGACTGTTTCTCTTAGCAGCTCTTAAACCAATAGATCTTTTCAGAAGTAAAAAAATATTATGAGTAATTTTTTAAAGCCTCAATATATTGTGGCATTTCTTGGCCCACAATAAATCCATAAATGCTTTCTAGTGACCCTAATTATAAAATCTTTACAAATGCTCTTTTTCACATAAGTACTTCACTGCTTTTTTTAAATTTCTGTCTTTGAACTCCATTAGAAAATTCGTCTAATCATTTAAATATCTCTCCTCTACCATTCCCTCATTCACTAAACATTATTTGAGCACTAACCCTTTCTCATGTGATATGAAAACATCTCTGCTTATAAATCAGTTTTATCTTTGCTTTGGATAGTACCAAAGCTTAAAAACTAAGCAAATGTCTTTAGGAAGTCTTTAGTATCAATGCATCAGTACTTTAAATGGGATGCTGTGTAATAATAATAATAATAATACCTACACTAAGTATTCTTGATCTGGGAATCTTGGAAGTAGTATAAATCCAGGTAGGTCCAATCTTTTGAAGGTGGTGTGTAAAGAAATAGATACAACACCGCAGGCCAAAGAAACCTTACCTGTACAGAGTCTTTCATTTGGTATCCCTAACTTTTGAGGCAAGAGAATATTGGATGACTATGATCAAGCTTTTTTAATGCCCCATCTTTATTCATGCAAAGACTCAGAGGTTGAAATATGTGAAGTTATTTCTTTCAGATAGGGCCGTGTGTGAGTGATATCTTCAGTCTGCATTGTTAAATGCCAAAAAATATGAGGGGATTTTAATCATGATCCTCACACTGATAAAAGTTGTGGCTGTGGGATGATGATAAAACTGAAGCAATTAGCTTTTTTTTTTTTTTTAAACTTTTTATTATGGGAAATTTCAAACATATGCAAAGTAAATAAAATAGTATAATGTACCCTTGTGTGCCCATTATCTAGCTTAAAACCTTATCAACATTAAGCCATTCTTGTCTTATCTTTGGTTCCACCCACTCTTCATCCCTACCTTATTATCACTATTTATACTTACAGTTCTATTTTGCAAGGTATAATTTACAGACATTGAAATGCACAAATCTTAGTTATACAATTTTTACAAATAAGTACACTCTTGTAACCCTACTTATAACATGATGTGCAATGGGATTTATACTTATTATTGTGGATGCTATAGACTCTGTAGGTGGTCATATAGGAGAGAGGGAAATTCTCCCTCTATCTACTCCCCAATGCTTGGGCATGGTAGTTGGTTCTTACACTTGGGCTTGAAGGACATCAGATGAATGAATTTTGCTTCCAAATGAATAGCAAACATTTTTACTATTCATCTCAATTATAGACTCTCTGAAATATCTTCCCCTTGCACCTCACCAAGAGGAGATAGCTATCATGAATTGGCAGAGGGAGAAGCAGAGGAAGAATCTCCAGGTCCCATGTTAATCCTCAAGGGCTTTCCTTTGTTAGATAACTGGTTGGAATTAAAGGCAAATGATCTATCTCAGGCGTGAGAAAATATTTGTTTTACCTTTGATCCTAAATAATCCGTTTTTGAGCTTTAACTTAGTAGCTTAATTATACCTTTAAATTCCCACAACCTCTTAATGAATCATGAAATTGATAAAATTCTAGTTTATCCTGGTATGTCTTAGCTGTGGTAGTTGAAGTTACATTGGTGTGGTTGAGTGGAGGGTGGGGCAGAGCAGAATATCTGGGGGCATATTAGGAGCTGTGAGCAGCAGGCAGTGAGGCTTGAGAAGCTTTTACTCTCCTGTTTCCTCCTCCTGGCTTTGCTCAACCCACCCAGTTCATAATACAGATTGCTCCTGACAAACAAGACTGTAATTCTGTGTGTCAGAGATATTCTCAATATTTCTTTCCTCTGTTGGCATGGAAAATTGCAAACCAGTACGTAGACATTTAGTAAATGAAATCAGAATTCTTTGCTTGTTGCCAGGATATTGTTACTTATTCATAGTCAGTGGTAATTTGTGAGGCTGATCATTATAATTCTGCAGAAAACTGCCTGTATTCCTCTGTCACTCTTGAATAATCAAAATTCAGAGCTTCAGTAGGGGTGCTCCTCATATACAAGGTTAATTCCTCCAGTAATGATGTCTACACTCTCACACACATTTCAGAACTGAGAATTTACTGCATAGGGCACAAATTCATTGGATATGCAGTGTAAATAACCTTATTAAGAATGCAGCGAGAGGATATACATTACTGTTCTGTTGGGTCAGAAGGGTAAACACAATGAGAAAATGAGGCATTTACCACTAAGTAGTCCAAATAATTTATTATATTGTGCCTTTTTTAATTTTGAGCCTTTGATAGCGTAGCCTGGCTGGGTACTGTGCCCTCACCTAGGCATTTATTTAGAAAGTCTAAATTCTAGAGGGTGTGGGAACCATCCCTGAGGACAATGCCAGTGACTATGTGTTAACCTAAGTTAAAATTGAGATGAATGTTTCAAGTAAGGGTGAGTTGATAGCAACTCTGCTTTGTTTTTATTCTACAGGTATTTCATTAGAATTCAATAGAGCGTATGATGGAGAATTTCTCCGTGCCAGAATCAACAAAACTCAATTGATCTAGATCTAAGCATCAACACAGCTTTAAGTAGAGGCAAGGCCAAGACGGAGCAGGATATACTAATTCTTCAGCTATCTCTTTTATATGGTACATATTTCCCAGTTAAACTCTAAATGCTTTGATAGCAGAAAGTTGTTCTGTACCTCTTGTCTGCCAAGAGATATCACCCAGTATCATAGTGTGCCAATGGGAAGAACTCTTTCAACCAAGTGGTCTTCTGAGACACAAGGTTACATTTTACATAAAAAAAAAAGCCATATCAGAACTGTGATAACCTCAGGGACATTCCCTAAGTGTTACTAAGTGTAGTAGTATATGTTTTTCCTAGTTCTTGGAACAACGAAATATTTTAGGTATTTTTAGGAAGGTTTCAGGATCTGTCGAGCTAGTAACAGCTGCCTTTACATGACCATTGTGATTATAGACGACTATTTGCCTTATTACAAATATTGTAAACTGGAGTAGACTCATGAGAAAAGTATTTGGTCTGATGATGATCCCAAAGTAAGAGTCACACTGAGTGCATCTTCTAATCTATACATTTCTTTGAATAAATAGTTTGTCGATAGTTATCGAGTTACTCATTTGGCTCATTCTCTGGTTTGCAAGGAAAGGATGGAATATCTCCCTTTCCTTTACCCATCTCCCTGAGGTTCCTTTTTGGCTTACCTAACCTAAAGAGAAAGGTGATTTCTCAATTTCTGTCATTACACATCTCTGCCTCATGGAAGCACAATGTTTATTTTAGTTACTTAATTGTTTAAATTAAAAGAGATAGTCTGTTGACTATCGATAACAGAAAGCAAAGAAAAATAACAAACAGAAGACTTGGAGTCATGTTGTGAAAGGAGCAAGAATCTAAAATTTCCTGGAGGACCAGGTACACATCTTCCAGGAAGCTGTGAATTCAAATGATTAAAGGTAAAAAGTGTTAAAGGAAATCTACAGACAGATTTGGACTAGTTAGTAACATGACATTTAAGACTCAGTTAAGAGATGGTCAAGACAGATGAAGCCTCCCTATCCCCTCAGACCAGCCTCTTACTCTCACGGGTAATTGTAATGCATGGAACTGCCCAGTGGTATGTCACCAGCTTCATCAAGTGGCAGGTTGGTCTTTTTCAGTGGTGTCTTTCATAATCAGAGATAGAAAATTCACACAGAGGAGAGGATATTTGAGTAACGGGGTTATTTTTTCCAAGCTGCTCCCAACCTGAACCTGACATAAGTTACAGAGGTCTCTCAAACCTCTTCTTCTTGCACTGGGGTGACTAGAAAGAACATCAGTATTTGAATGGGGTCTCAGCAGAGAGTTGTACTTTCCGTTATTACTGTGCTGCAGGAATTTGTGACATAGTAATTAAGAACATAAATTTCTGTAGCAAAAACAATATGAATATAGTTGATGGTGACTGGGTACAGAACAATGGCAGAGAAGAGCTTAAGGTTCCCTGCAAAGACCACATTAGCATCGAGAACCAAAAGCAACTAGACTAACCAGCCCTGCATTTTCATTTTGTGGTGAGTCCTGCACATTATGAATCCAGTCCTCACTTCTTTCTTTGCAAGGATTAGAAACTGGCAAGATAATCACCCTTTCAATATTGCTTTGTATATGTATAATACGTAAGGTAGATAAGGTATAGTTATATGTATAATGTGGAGATATTTGGGGTGCCACTATGGTTCCAAATCTTATTTCTGTTTTCCGAAACTTGATTTTATCTTTCTCTGTAGGTATTAGGCTCTGGGGGAGTAATTAATGTCTGCCAAACTGCAAGAGCTTCATGAATTAATTTACTTTGAATTGATAAACACCTGGAAGTACTGATATTGAGGAGACGGCACATCTTCTTCATAGAAAAAGTGTTTTTTAGAAAATCAGATGATTTTAAGAAAATTCAGACAAAAAGTATTTAGATGAACTTTAGAAACAATGCTAATAGATTGCTATGTACCCTTCTTTGCTATAAGAATATACCTGCTGAGAAGGCTAGAGGCTGACACCTGCCAAGCAGGGTTCCCTGTTCTATGGAGTATGCTAAAGACAGGACTACACAATATGTAATTCTCAATTCAGTGTCTAATTACAGTACATGATTCTCAATTCTTGTTTACCCAATTTAACCCTTTGGAAGACATTGAGTGTAGCAACCTTACAGCGGAGGTACAGTTTATCTTCTCTCAGTTATACTGAGTGGGTCCCTTTCACCATGGGATGTCAGTCTATATACTCATCCTCAGTAGCAACACATTTGTATGTAATCTTTTAGGATGGGCACGTCTCCAAATTATTGATTACATATGTTGTTTGTGGTTAAATTCATTTTTAGAAGTTTATATTTTGCTTATTTCGCCTCAAACTCTAGGTGATTTTGACTTTCTATAATAGAACTTTAAAAGTATCTGGTACATTCAGCAGTTCTTAAAAAATAAATCATTTTAACTATAAACTGTATTTTAAAATATTTAAAGTTTAGATAGATTAGCTA
>NW_007734178.1:83854-85943 GCF_000696425.1 Galeopterus variegatus | reverse complement strand
ATATGTTGTTTGTGGTTAAATTCATTTTTAGAAGTTTATATTTTGCTTATTTCGCCTCAAACTCTAGGTGATTTTGACTTTCTATAATAGAACTTTAAAAGTATCTGGTACATTCAGCAGTTCTTAAAAAATAAATCATTTTAACTATAAACTGTATTTTAAAATATTTAAAGTTTAGATAGATTAGCTAATTAGCTCTAGCCATTCTGTAATTGACCACCATAATTCAGAGCCCGCTTTTCTCTTGGAGTGAAATCTTTAAGAATTGCATTGATCAAATATTTGTGGTGTCAACATGTTTCTTTTATTTATTTGCACAATTTGAACAAATTGTGCAAATATTATCAGAAGTGAGAGCTTAGTGTTAATGCCACAAAAACAAAAATGATTATTTTTGAAGATACCTTTCAGTATCCAAGTGGATGATACCTAACAAGTCTATTGCAGGTTCCGTGGAGTGCATTTTGGTCATAACTCATCTTGAAATCATCATGGTGTGGTCCTCTTCAAATTTAAATTGCTTCTAGGACTCATATGATAGAGACTGAGAATTACTAAACTACACTTGGTGTGGTTTGAATGTCCCTCCAAGATTATGTTGGAACTTAACCCCTGATATGGTGGTGGAAGTCTGGGCCTTTAAGAGGTTATTGAATTGCAAGGACTGTGTCCTTGTGAATGGATTGACCCTTTCGTGGAGCAATAGGTTGAGGTTTTAATGGGTTGTCGTGGCTGTGGTTCTTATGGTTTTATGAGGAGAGTGAGTGAGAAGGTTAGCTCTCTTGTTCTTGCAATTCTCACCCTGTGACACCCTGAGCTGCTGTAGAAAATCACGATGAAGAACAAGGCCCTCACCAGATGTGTTCCCTGGACCTTGGAATTCACAGCCTTGGAAACTATAAGAAATAAATTTCATTTCTTTATAAATTTCCCAGTTTCAGGTATTCCATTATGAGTGACATAAAATGGACTAATACAATACTTTAAACATTTTCTGACTAATGTATGATGCAGCACTTAGAGGATTTAATTGTGTTCTTGAACAGAACTTTGAGAAGAACTAAAACCGCTTTTTGAGAAAAGTCTTGGTCTTGTTCTATTCAATTGCTCAGCAGCTGGGTAGGAAAGCAGATAAATTATTCAGTATTTATATAAAAATAAATCTGGAGTCTCGTCAAGTCTACAGCTAGTAGTTAAATCATAAAGAAATCAGTTCATTAAAAAAGTCATTGAAAGCATAAAGAAGCCTTAATTTTCAAATATATGTTACATATACCATCCTTTAGAAGTCCATGTGAGATAAACAATGATCTTTCTAAAATTTATGATCTCCCCTCTGCTTTAAGGCAAAATCTGTAGAAAGCTACAAAATCCAGTTTTCAGGAAAACTGTAATTTCAATGATTGATTCATTTTTTCATGCAACTAGGATTATTAACCTTCTACTATGTGCCAGGAACTCTTTTGGTCTCTAGTCATAAACGTAGTAATGAGCCTGCACTTGTGACCACTGTAGTGATACAGATACCTAGTATCATCACATAATGATAAGGACTATGAATAATAGTAGAGTTGTTAACTTTTTAATACTATGTTATTATGCTGAATGCTAACATGAGGTTTTTGGAGAAGAGCAAATGATAGTATGTTGATTCCCTTGTGCTCCAATGTCTGCCCTCTAGGGCGATGCAATGAGACCAGATGTCACCCCACACATACTGGGTCTGTCTGAAATGTTATGAAAACAAGGAGGAACATCTAAACCAGACGGGCTGGAACACATATAGGAAGTCTGAGAGTTAAGGTTGTATTCAGCTGTGTCACAGAAACTCAATTAAAGAGCTTTATTTTATTTTGTCTTATTACTTTATCTTATTCTTCATGTTAAAGAGTATAGAGGAAGAAAGTCCAGGGTTGTTACGGTGGCACAATGAGGATTAAGGTCCCAAATTCCCTCTACCTTTCAGCATTGTCATTTTTAGTGCAAGGCCATTCTCCTCAGGCTCACAAAAAAGCTTTTGCCCTTCTAGACATTACATTTCAATTCTAGGATAGAAGAAAGGGAAAAGGTAAAGAGCAAAAGATATGTT
>NW_007734178.1:0-83485 GCF_000696425.1 Galeopterus variegatus | reverse complement strand
GACATTACATTTCAATTCTAGGATAGAAGAAAGGGAAAAGGTAAAGAGCAAAAGATATGTTGACTAGGTTTGCCCCATTTGTCAGGAAGACAGTAACACTCTGAAAAGCCCCACCTGTGTAATGCCATTTATACCTCTTTGCCCAGAACTGGGTCTCATGTCCATATTCAGATTCATGGGAGCATGAAAAGCTAAGTATTTTAAACAGAAACATGAGCCACTAAATTAATTTGTTTTCTATTAGCAGGGAAGATGAAGTGAACAGATATTAGGAGAGTAATTAAAAATGTCTGGCACAGGAATAATTTCTGTAAAAACTGAGAGCTAAGATTGAAAGAAAGAAAAAATCAGAATACCATGGAGAGACTTATGGGGAAGAAAAATTTCCTGTCACTTAAACTTTTCTTCTCAACTCTTTTNTACTTATAAGATACCTCAAGTCAGTTTGGAAGGAGGTGAAAACCAGTAATCCATGACCCCCCAAATGAACAAATATAAAGATGTAGTGAGCTTGAGAAAAAAATATATTTGAGCCTTAAAAGATTTTTTTAATCAAATTATCTAGGACAATTGACCTTTGAGTGCTCAGTAAACAGAATACAAAGCTATTGACAAAATAAAAAATAATAAAAATAAAAAAGCCACACATATCACTGGCCAGAATATTTCCCTTGTAATGGAGGAATTATACAAAATAAAATTATGTTAAAAACATGCTAAACTATCAAACGTATACATTTTATCTCTTAATTTCAACATTATATGGAGCATTTGTTTCCTGATTCTTCTGAATCATTTTGGCTTGAATTTCTTAAAACTGCAGGAAGGCACACCTCCTTTGAAAAGAGGGAATATTACTTGGATGAATATTAATAAATAACCCTTTCCTATTGAGTTTCCATTTTTTGCCAAAGTAGTGATTAAAAACTGATTTCTACCAAAGTTTTTTTATTCCAGCAATACTGCATCTTGATTTCAAGGTGAAAGCTCAACTGTGGGTCCAAGTCAAATAAGTCTTCACAAATAAACTTATATAATCACATAGTTCAAATATGGATATTTAGCATTCCGTGCCTCAGAGAATACAGAGGATGCTGGACAATGTTTAGGATAAAAAATCACTACCAAAATGGCACCAGGCATGGTTCACACAAGGCTTATGCCATTGCTTAGGCTTTGCACAAATTATTCTTGGGAGCTCATTGTATTTATATAAAACTATTTTCCAGACTACTGATTATATCCATAAAAGCCATCATTTTAGTTTTTTCTCTCCTGTTTTAATTTCATGTTTGGTAACTTGGAGAGTCCCCCATTCAATGTGAATTATATTTCCTTTTTTAAAAATCTTGACTGTATATTGATCTGATTGAACATGAGTATGTGGAGCCATTGCTGCAATCTGGCTTTTGGCATTTATAGACTGGGCATTTGTAAGTGCACTCCCATCTCAAGGACATGTTAATTTTCATATTCAGATAATAAGTAAATATTTGCTTAGAGTGAAGTTGAGAACGGTATTGGACAAACACAAGCATTTATTTACTTTTGCCTTTTTATTCCTATGCAGATTATTATTAAAAATGTAATTTTCATCTCACATTGCTCATTTAAGCTTAAAATTCAAAACACCACGGAAGAGCTTTTCTCAGAAAATAAAGAGATTTTCAAAAACTTGTATGCGTCTTTAATGCAACAGATTGCTAGCTATTCCAATATTTCATCCACCAAAAAAAAAAAAAAAAAAAAATCATTACATCATTCACTCAGTTTCTGAAGCCTGTTAGGCTCCTAATGGTGCAAGTGAAGTAATCTTTCAGCAACCCAACACTGAGTTTCAGAAATGGTGAAATCAGGAAGCCACTTAAAATTTAATCCCTTCTCTGTTAAGAATTCTTTTAGTGAAACACAAGAGTTGCTGTTTGGCACCTCCAAGTGCATAGGAAACCTGTTGACTGAGAATTGGCCCAGGTATCTAAGTCCTGAATGGATTCCTTGTTCATAAAAGACTTGCTACACATGCCTGTGTTCAGAAAGAGGGTAGAGGGTATGGGAAGGGTGGTCAGGTAAGCATACTAATAATTTTCTGTCACATTTCAAAATGTAAAACGTGCATCTTCCAAAATATTTGTTGGACTAAATGGAAAGAATTATTTGGCCTAATAATTGTTTTTGTAAAGGTTAAAAATTCCTTCAGGAAATAATTATTAAAGGATATCAGTTCCTAAGAAAGAATTGTATCTGCTTGCAAAATATTCTTTCAGTGTCCTAAATACTCCCATCTATGTTCATTGTGGGGAAGAAATGCATTGGGTTTCAAATAGCACAAAGTGGTTAGAAAAGTTTGTTTTACATAGACCAAGTATTTAACTGTGTGTTGAAAAGATGGAAGCTGGAGGCAAATTGGATTCTATTTCGCCAAAACTGAGAATATTTAACAGAACGTCTTTTCCCAGCAGGATTAGCAGATGGTCTAAATCCCCTTGGGTTACATGAGCTCAACTCAATGCTGATTTGGGATTATTCATTTAAAGGGTTTTTGTCTCTTCTGAGGATTTAATAAACTGTATAAGAATAAACGGTGCCATTCAATTTGAGCATTATAATTTGTCTAGTATGAATCAAAAATATTTGTTTATGCTTGGGGAAAGCAATAACAACATTCACATCGGCTAATGCTGGTGCAGACCCATTTCCTTAGAGAGTCAACTAACTCTTACATGGATCTAACTTCTAAAACTGGGATTGCTGAAGCAAGTATGATTCTGTCCTCTGTATATGAGATAAAGCTGGGCAGACAGTGAATACATGGGAGACCAGAATCAGGCCTCTGAAAGAATCATTCAGCCGAGAATAATGAGTTGATTCAAATAAGGTGAAGTTTATTGTGAATAAAAGTTCTTTCATTTTGGGTGCAAATAAAAACTAAAAAGAAAACAATCTTTAAAATTGTAGGAGAGGTGGAGTTCAGCAGCAACATGTATAAAAATTAGTTTGCTGTATTAGTCAGTATTCTCCAGAGAAACAGAACCAATAAGATATATTTCTATCTCTATCTCTATCTTTATATCTATCATCTATCTGCCTGTCTGTCCATCTATTATTTATCAAAAGTTTTTTTAAAAAAAGAGATTGGCTCATGCAATTTTGGGGGCTAGGAAGTCCAAATTCTGTAGGACTGGCTTGCAGACTGGAAATTCAGGTAGGGGTTGATGTTGCAGTTTTGAGTTTAAAATCTGAAGAACAGGACAGCAGGTGGGAACCATAGGCAGAATTTCTATGTTGCAGAATTGCTTCTTCTTCAGAAATCTTGTCTTTGCTCTTAAGGCCTTTACATGGGATGAGGCCCATCCACATTTTGGACGGCAATCTGTTTTGCTCAAAGTCTGCTGACTAACGGGTACAAAGCTGTGCTCTCTACCCTAAGTGGCTCATGTACAGAATACACATGTATCAAAACAATATATTGTACCCCACAAATATGTACAAATAAATATTAAAATTAAAAAACAAACAAACAACAAAAAAACTAAGTCTAGTGATTGTAAATGTTAATCACATAGGAAAACTATCTTCATAGCAACATCTAGACTGATATTTGACCGAACTGGGTAATATATCCTACACAAGTTGACACATAAAATTAATCATCAATTTACTTAATAAAAATCTGTTTTGAGAGGCAGGGAATGTGTAACAAGAAAGCAGTGGTACCTTTCTACTCTGTGCTGTATGCTCATTAGACCCCTTCTAGAAGATCATGTTTGATTCTGGAACCAGACATCCAGGAGAAGAACCAGACTAGCTGTAGGATAGTTAGAAGTGACCATGATATTGAGAAAGATTTAAACTTATCAATCATAAGAAGAATGGTTGAAGGAACTAAGCTTGTTTTGCCTGAAAAAATTGAAAAGTTGGATATGATGCAATTACTATATTCAATTTGCTGTATTGAAATATATAGTGCACTCATACATAATTTATATTGTTAAGGAAGAAGAACAGTTAGAGTTTACTTCAATATAAGGATGAATTTTCTTTTTTTTCTTTCTTTTTTAAAAATAAGCCCTTTTCTTTTTGGATTTTCTAATAGTCACAGTTGCCACAAGGATAAAATGTCTACTACATCAGGAACAGATGAACTCTCCATTGTAGGGGGTTTTACCAGGACATACTGGCTGGTTTAATTTGATAGGAATATATGTTGTATATCTTTGTGTGTGTATCTTGTGACTATGTGTCTCTGTATGTGTGTGTGTGAGAGAGAGAGATACCATACATGAATGGTTAGGGGAGATTCAAATATCGGGTGGGGGACTGAATTAATTAGATGGCCTCTACTGTTATTTAAGTGATTTTCAAGCGATTCCATGACTTTTATTTGACAATTGAAAAATTTAAAGCCTATGAATAGGTTTTACATAGCTAACAAGATGCACAGCTCAGAGTAGAAACTTGTTGTTTTATTCCTGCTAGACCACACCTAAACCATCTGTCCTTTGGTGCTTATTATACTTAGATTTATCAAGAATGAATGAATAAATATATAGATACATAAAATATTAATGAATGAAATTAACTACACTTATTCTAGAGTTCATGTTAAATCACATATTTTTTTAAAAGGCTATTTTTTTAACAGTAAAATTTACAATGTTATGTTGTATTTGTTTGTAGTCTTGGATCCACACTGTAGACAAAGGTCTTAATGATGTTCATAGGCTCTTGCTCCAAAGTAAAAAAAAAAAAAATGGAAACTTTAATTATTTGTTGCTATGAAGCTCATTTTTATTCATTTAATAGCTTCATTGCTACTTATTGATTGTGTAGTGGCTTATTTTATATCAATAAATGGTTTATTTTCTTCCTTATTAAAAAAGGACCTGTCCTGCACCCTGCCATATTCCTCAGCCCTGTGTGCCCACCTGCTTTCTGCTCAACTCCTGCAAGCCAATCCCAGGCCTGGAAAACATCAACCTCTCAATCTTTACTCAGCCCTGCTGTGAGCCTTGTATCCCAAGATGCAGCTGATCAATGGCTGCTTTGCTCAGTGCCTGACAATGAAGGAGTCAAACCAGAAGCTTTAGCATCCCTCCGACTCAGCATCTACAACTAACTTACTCCGCTTTAGAAGTTGGGTGGATGGACCTTGAGAGAACAATATTAAGTGAAATGAGTCAGGCAGAGAAAAAGAAATACCACATGTTCTCACTTATTGGTGGGAGCTAAAAATAAATAAATAAATTCACTCACACACACACACACATACACACACACACACATACACACACACACACATACACACACACACACATACACACACACACACATACACACACACACACATACACACACACACACATACACACACACACACATACACACACACACACATACACACACACACACATACACACACACACACATACACACACACACACATACACACACACACACATACACACACACACACATACACACACACACACATACACACACACACACATACACACACACACACATACACACACACACACATACACACACACACACATACACACACACACACATACACACACACACACATACACACACACACACATACACACACACACACATACACACACACACACATACACACACACACACATACACACACACACACATACACACACACACACATACACACACACACACATACACACACACACACATACACACACACACACATACACACACACACACAAACCGGGGGGGGGGAGATATAACAACTACAATTTTTTTGAGGGTGTTACAACAAGCAAACGGAAAGGACATTCTTGGGTGGGAGGGGGGAGAGGGAGGAGGGAGGGAGGTTTCGGTGATGGGCCATAATAATCAACCACATTGTATATTGACAAAATAAAAAAAAATAAAAATAAAAAAAAAAAGAAGTTGGAACAAGGTGGCACTATCACTGACAACCCCCCAACCCCCACCAAAAACAAGAAACCAAGAGACTTTCAATAAGCACGTAGCTGTTGTCTGTAACCAAGTGCTATTTTAATAGGTGGATGCCTTTGGGCTTTCCAAAGTCGTTTGATTCCTTCATATTAAAACATATCTTTCCTGGGGAGCTTTGGGAATTCTGTTGCCAGTCTTGGGTGGTATCTTTCTGGAAATTGAGAAACTTCGTAAACATCCTAATAAATTTTATGTCTCTGGCATAGGAAAAAGAAAAAGGACATATACTTATTTTCTAGAATAGGTAAACAATTAGATGGAAAAAATAAGCTCTGATGTTCTATTGGGTAAACAGATGACTAAAGTTAACAAAAATATATTGTGTATTTCGAAATATCTAGAAGAAAGGTTTTTGAACATTCTCATTGCAAATTAATGATAATTGTTTAAGGTGATGAATATGCTAATTATTCTGATTTCATCATTACACAACGTATATATGTATAGAAACATCCCGTTGTCCTCCATAAATATGTAGAATTATTATGTGTCAATCATCAATAAAAGATGAAAAAAAGAAGACTCCTTTGCGGACAATGGTTTCTATAAAATTAGTTAAACAAATAATGACTGTCTTGAAACAAAAATTATGTAGTATTCTGTGTGTGTGTGTGTATATACATATACATAAAAATCCTCTTTGCTATATTTAAAGTTGGCTATATGGACAGGGGTTAGAAGGAAGAGAAAATTTTTTTACGTGATGAAGAAAAACTGATTAATTTTGTTTCATTCATGAAGAAAGGCTCAGGGAGCGAATGCTTTTCCATATACATTGCATTCTTATTCTTATGTTTGTGTAGGTCAAGCCATATGTTTGAAAAACTAAAAAACTTTTTAACCTGATTGATTTTGTTTTTCATCTGTCATCCTGTTTTATTATGCTAATGCAATCTTAATTCCTTTCTGAATGTGTAAAAAAGTAGCTATGATATTATGACCAAAGTACTTTGAAAAGATTTTAAGAAAACTGATATCTAGATGGTACATTTGGAGTTGCCATTTTTCCTCTTCAAGATGTGGGTACTTTTTATATGATGAAAATATATATGTAAAACTGTAATGTTGGGCCCTATAGACATTCAGTAAAATGAATGTAAAAATCAGTGTAGGAGGTCCACTCTGCAACAGATAATGCTACTCTAGCTAATTGGGCTCAAAAAGCACAAGCAGGAAATGATCTCATTTTTTTCTAGTAAGAAAATACTATTGACTTGTCAGACTTGTATTTTTATTTATTTATTTATTATTTATCTTATTTGTATTTTTTGGTGTTGGCCAGTATATGGGGATCCAAACCTTTGACCTTGGTGTTATAACACTGGGCTGTAACCAAGAGTTGAATATTAATACCTGTATACAATGTGTGAAGATGGAATCAGGATAATTAGTATAATCATCATTACAAAACTTATTTCTGTGTGATGAGAACATTCGACATAGATACAAATTTCATATGATTGTTTTACAGTACAATGCTTTAGTGTAAAGATAAAACTTTGCTTTAAAGACAAATGTAACTTGCTTTTCCCATATTGAAAAGATGCTTATATTGAATGATGTGAGGGATATAACTCTCTTGTAAGCAAGATCCTAAAGTACTGACTTATTAACTATGCTTTATTATAGCTCCATGTGACAAGGAGGGCTTTTAACTTTCATTTTCTAGCTGGAGTAATTCAATCATTGAGGGTTTAGTTATATGACTTTTGAAGGATGTTGGGAAAGAGCCATCTAGTTTGAGGAAATGGTTATTAGTCAGGGTGATTTCTTACTCTAAATTCAACCTTCGTTAGGAACTAGGGGGCACTGGTCACCTTTTCTCTGATTATGAAACATGAACTAAGTCTTTTTCTGGACAGGATAACTGCTCAGCTTTCCACTTGTGGTACTATCAGATACTAATGAATATTTTATATGGCTAAAATTATTCCCTAATAGAAGCATATGCTACATGTACAACTAATTAAATATTCATCCAAGTCACACAGCTTGTGAGACAAGAAATCCCCTTAATAAAGGCTTAGAGTTTTCAGTAACTGGTAAAATTTTCTCGTGGAATTTTGTGGAATGTACGAGATTGCTGTTCATCACATTTTAAAAGTAAAAGAGTAACAAACAATGTCAGCTATTTTATCTCAACTGAAAGCCTCTAATGGAATCACTGTCTTTTTAGCTAACCAACTTGTAGAGTATGTGGGTAGCGGTATTCAATATTTATGAAATGCTCATTTTCTTGTAGGACAGAAGCTACTGATTTTTTTCTATAAATGACAGAATTTATTAATTGCTCCTCGAACCTGTTGCATTTTCATTTTCAGTTTTCAAACGGTGGAAGACATGGCAGATACGCATTCAAAGGGAAACCTGAAACATGGCCAAAAAACATCTGGCTTGAAAGCTTCATTATAGAGTAAAACGGACATGTGCCTCTGGCGAGTGAGGAAAAGTACAGCTCCTGTCAACATAATTAGGAAGACCTAAAAGAGGTTTCCTACACTTGCTTTTTATGTTTTTAATAAAAATTCCCCCCCAAATAAAAGGAAGTTTATATTAATGGTATTCAAAAAAATCAGTGGGTTCAGGTACCTCATATTTCCTCAGGGGTAGAACAAGTGTGCTTATTTATGGAGCTGCCACATCCCTGAAAAACAAAACAGGAGCCTGGATTTGTCTGGTGTAGAAAGTACCAAATTCTCTCTCAACACTAAACAGGAGACACAAGGCAATGTGAATAGCTCCTGGCTTTTTTTTTTTTTTTTTTTTGTGGTTACATTAGTTTTAAAATCACTTAGTGTTTAGGGAAAGAGTTTGGTTCAGGGGATTGACTAGAAATCTTAAGAGGCTGAACTCTTGAATTTTAATCTCAGTTCACAGTAGCCATAGGCAATTTGCCTCCATCGCAGAGGTAATTGAGAGTGTAAATGTTGTTAAGGTAGTCTGAGCCAACTGAATAAAATGAAATCTTATAAAAGTATAGGCCGGTGGTATTACTGATAGAGCGCTGTGCTTTTTCAGGGTAGCTATTATTATTAAACAGCAGATGGAGTAACATAAATCAACACAATGGGCTCCAATCTTCTACAGACTTATCCCTAAGCACAGAAGTGCATAAAAGAAAGCTTTACCATGGCTGAGCGTCTTGAGAAGCTTTCTCTGTAGCACCCAAATCTCAGCTTTCCACTTTTCTTTCCAATGAGAAATCATAATAGCTATTGGAGTGGAATGCTTAGATGACTAGCATTCTAACTGGGTCCAAGGATCCAAAGGCTGGAGGGGGTGGGAATTGTTTGGAGGCCTTAAACAAAAGCAGAGATTATGAAGCAGACTCAGTGTCTAGTTTACTCTTCACAATTGGGTCTTGTTGGGTTTGTTTGCATTGACGGCCTCTTAGTCATTATTATCCCAATCAAACCAGTTTTCAAGATGATATTCCATATCCCATTTTCATCACTATATGAAACGTAGCATTGAAAAAGCCAGGCATCTTTCACGAAGCACAACAGGACATTGATAATTGTGCAGATTAGCTCCCAGTCCAATCTCAGGCCTTATTTCTTACTGTATGATTTTTTTTTTTTTCTAGACCAGCAGGCTTTCCCTCATCAGGCTGACTAAGGCTTGCTTCCTACATACCACTCAAGACTTCTCTATGGTGTAAAATAGAAGATCAAAAGTGAGTTGGAAAAAAAGGAGTAAGGGAATGAAATGAAAATTGAAAGAGACATAGTTGGAAGGAAACAGAAGTCTATAAATGATGAGCTTAGGTTTCATGTTGGTGATGATTAGTCTTGCAAAACTTTGAGAACTGTGGAAGCATTTGCTTGTCTAAAATTCAGGTGTTTTTTTTTTTTTAACTTTTCTTTTTCTAAAAGACTTTTCATAATAAGCAACTCTTCTCTCATTTGAAGATTGGAATCTTTTCTGAAAGAGTTTGTTAAGTCCAGGCATTTGAACACTCAGTCTCATTCACATGCGGCAGAACCAGGCACATGGAGGACAGCTGACTCCACAGAACCAGGGACTTGGGTAAGTGCCCAGCGCTGGATCCACCTAAAGGGACTGCAAAAGCTGCCTTTTTAGTAAGCACGAAAGGCTCATTTTAATTTAATAATTTTTTTTTAATCACACTAGGTAACCTCCAGCAAAGCTCTTCTAGTGGTTGTGGAGCCAGTGACAGATAAATGATGGGGTTGGGAAGTATCTTAAATACGGTAAAAAGAAATGAAAAACATCTTCCTGCATTTGGGTGCAGACAGATAGAAACAAAATTTTATTTTGTGTGCTGCAATCGATCCCAGATATTTTGATTAGATTTGGGGAAAGGACTGACTCTTTTGGCAGCTTCTTCAATCTTCAGGTAGGGCTTGAGGTTGAAAGTTGTGCAGGATTTGCCACACCATTGTTATTTCAGACATAAATCCAAGCCACAGTCCATTGCCACTCGACTATAGACAACAGATGTTCCATTAATGGAAGCAAACAGACAATTTATATTTGAGATTTCTTATCAGGGTTTCACTGCACCAGAAAAGCTGGCTAGATGGAGTGGCATCATCTCTAATTACAAAAATGATATGATAATTGAAAATAATTATGAACTGATTTTCTTTTAAACAAAAATTATTTTAATGACTGGCCTCATATTGTTAGAATTGACATTGAATCTTATATAACCTAGGAGAAGTCATCTACAACTAAGAGGAGACGTTGTGATTTCCATTTCTTGGGAGATCGCTAATGCTCTTTCCATTCCAATGGGTCCTTCAGTTTTACTTTTGGTAAAACCAGTTGCTTTTTGGTGTTAAAGAAGAGACCTCACTTCCTAGGTTCACGTATTTGAGATAATAATCTTTCTGGTTCTCAGGGTTATGACATTATTTGCTTTGCTCCTCTAAATTGGCTTCTTATAATTCACTTTAAGGGTCAAAGAAAAACAATTCTAAATTGTCAGTTTAAATAAATCTAATAGCAACAACAAAAAGATTGAATTTAGCTAATATTAATATAAAATCGAAAATCTCTCTATTATTTCATTTTTCAGTGACTAGCCTTACCTTATGTGACATTTCAGAAGTTTTATTTGAACCATTGCTTCTAGTTATACATTTTTTAATGTCTGTATGTGATTTTTTTATTTCTCTTTATTATTATAATACTTACTGAAATGTAAAAATCTAGAAATATACCACTTGTGCTTTCACTTTAGAGATTTTTAGAAACATCCTCAAAATAAAATATAGCCCTCATTATCATTAATAGCCACATAATACAGTAATAAGATTATGGGTGATATTGTAGCAAATTCTACATACTTCCCAAGACATTTAAAACTTTTTTTTTCCCCTTAAACTTTTTTTTTTTTTTTTTTAAATAATGGTGCAGAGGTAATAAACAAGTGAATTTTTCTGGTAGGAAATCTTACTTAAAATCTTATTTTAAAGTAACTTTTGAACAAAGAACAGATGTTCAGACTATAATCTATTTAGTTATGGCATCAAATAGTAAATTACTGACAGTTTATGTTTTTGTAGCTTTTACAATAACTTGAGTAGCATTAAGTTCATTAGTAGAGAATGATAATCTTTTGTTAACATTTAAGCACCTGTTAGCAATGTTTGCTTGAAAGGAATTCAATTTTTTGGTTAACTTACCAAATTTGTGCTTTATTTTTTTTCTGTGCTTAAACTGGACTGTAAACTAGTTAAGACTATAAATTAAGCTCACTTCGGTTGGCTGTGTTTTTTCTTCATTACAAAACGGTGTAGCTGGAAGCCAGACAACAGCTTTATCAAGATGTGATAAAGCATTAGACTGAATTTTACAGATTCAAAGTCATTGCTGATTATTATTAGATGTCTAAGTTTATTTCAAGTGGGAAATTATGAGAATTCCAAATTATCAAGACTTTAGTGATGAAGTAAAGAAAGGTACACCTTTAAAAAAGCTGCTGATCGCGTCTACCAATTTAACAGTACCTTTTAAAAATATAGAACAAACATCATGGCAAGTATTGTATTGCTAATGATCAATTGCCTTTACCAATGCTTACAGAAAAATATATTAATGAGAAAATAATAAAAAGGTGATATTTATTCAAAGAAATCTCCTTAGAAATACATTGTGTCCTATCCTCCAGATTTACATGTCGTGTGTTTATAGTCATAGACTAATTATTTACAGCAGAGTCAGCAAACATTTTTGTAAAGGACCATATAGTAAATATTTTAGTCTTTGTGGACCTCTGTTATGACTACTCAAATCTGTCATTATAGCTCAGAAGCAGCCATAGAAAATACTTACACAACTGAGCTGTGTTCTAGTAACATTTCCTTCACAGACACTGAAATTTGAATTTCGTGTAATTTTCACTTCTCATGAAATGTTAATTCTTCTTCTGATTTTTTTTCAACCATTTAAAAAATGTAAAAAGTACTCTTAGCTCATGAGCTATACAAAAATAGGTGATGGGGAGAATTCAGCCTGCAGGCTGTAGTTTACCAACCCCTTGGTTTAAAGTATTAATTTTCTAGAACTTATAATAAGATATATTAGCACATGAAGAAATATAAAAATTCTAATTATATAGAGAGATCTTTATGGACTTTTTCTTGGAGAGTGAAAAAAATGCTTTAAAAAGTTATAGAGCCAAATTTTGGAAAAACAAAAACAAAAAACTGCTGAGCCACAAGAACAGCAAAGTTAGTTATATTAGTATGATGATTTTGTTGTTTCCATGACTATATATGCAAAAAATCCAGACACTAAATACAAAAGGTATTTTAGTTTAGTTAAAAGGTAGTTGAGGCCAAATGAAAATGTCAATGGCTTTATTTGTTTGTAAAGTTAAGATTCTTTAAAAAATGAGATTAATTTGACCCTTTCACTAAAATTATGGTCATCAAATATTAAACTACATCATTCAAAAGTGTAAGAAAGAATGAAGATAACTTATTGTCATAAATCAGAATTTAAAGTATGGTACTTGCTCAAATGTGCTTGTGTGAGAAATAGCCAGAGTTTCGCTAACTACACTATCTTTCAGTTGAGCACACCATAATCACACCACAGAATATAAATCTTCTTTATGTTACATGAGTTATACTTTCAAATTAAACTATTTTTCTTTAGATAAGAAATATTATGGAATTGGAAATAATTCATGGCAAACTTTTCTATTTCAAAGGTAATTTATCATAATTTGGACTAATAAGTTATAATAATTGCACAATTTTTTAAAAAAAATACTAATCTTTAAAGATTTTAAATCATTATCCACAGAGTATACACATTTTAAAAACTTATGTGTATTTTTGTATTATGCGTATGTGAGCTCATGTATTTGAATTCTGGCATGGCAACCTTGCTTTGAAACTTATTTTAAATAAGTATTTAAAATTAAGGTAATAAATGTCTGGTTTCTAAAATTCCTTGATTTATCAATTCCAGCAAAATATGTGACATCACTGTTAATGGAGTGAAAAGGATCCTTAGCAAGGATTGCATTATTTAAGTTTGACTTTTTATTTTGTAAAAATTGAAATTTTTACAAAAATTTTACAGGGCATAAAAAGTACTACTTTAACACTTAAAAAAGTGAAACAATTAATTAAAGCTATTTACAGAACATAAAAAGTACTAGTAGAACATTTTTTTAGAAACCTAACAAATTTAACCAACTAAATTCAAGCAATTTTTAATCCATGAGTTTGACATATGTAGGTATTACCTCAAATCAGTTTCTACATCCCAAATACCATTTCCTTTTGTATTAAAAACATATAAAAATCAATGTAAATTATTTCTAGTAATGGGTTGGTTGATTTAAGTGCTTTAATCTGATCTATGTTTAGATAAAATTGAAAATTTTAATTTGATTAGTGATGGAATATTTAAAAAGTAAAGCATCATCTTGATCAGGACTAGATGTTGATACACTTAATTTTCCACATTTTGGCAATACCGCACTATCTTTTTTGTAACAAGATAATCATTCACTTAACAAACATTGTTTGAGAATCTACAGTGGCACTCCAGCACTCTGCTTTGTATCTCTGTATTTACAAAGATGAATATAATACTCTTGCTCTCACGAAGCTTACAGATTTATTAGGGGAGAACAAAGATGTACATTTAAGTTAATGGGGGTGATTTTTCCACCCAGTAGACATTGGGCAATGTCTGGAGATATTTTTGAGTGTTATAATTTGGTGGGGTGAGTTCCTGGACTGTAGTGGGTAGAAGCCAAGGATGCTTTAAGACACCCTACGGCAAAGAATGGTATGGTCCATGTCAATAGTGCCAACATTGAGAAACCTTGATCTAAATACAGCACATTTTTAGAACTGCTGTTATAGAATGGTGCACAGACTGTCGTGGGAGTACAGAAGAGGAAGTGGTCAATTCTATAAGCAAGAAGGGTTGTTTTGATAGAGGAATGGTTTGAAGGAAGACCTACGTGTGAGTTGATTCTTGAAAAGCTAAATGGAGAGATGCTCCTGAGAAGAGGGGGTGGGGCTGGGAAGAACTGGTTCCCAGACTGAGGCAGCAAAGTGAACAAATATCTTTGGGAACCGTAGAGTAGATGGAATGGGTTTGAGAAACAGAAATCTGAGATTGGGCGGGTGAATATGAATGTTGTTGCCATGTCATGGAATTGAGGCTTCCTCCTGAAAGGTTTTGAAAATGATGTAGGGCTTCAAATAGAGACATGACATGATCAGGCAAATAAACATTTATAGGAATCATCATCCTTGAAGTGAAGTGTCATGGTTATTTAAGGAAACACAAAATCCTATATCATTTGATAAGAGCCACTGGAGGAAATGTCTCCCAGTGGGAAAGAAGGGTCCCCACTTCCTTCCCTATGAATGGTTTGCTTCTGATTCAGTACCTTTCACTTTACATGTCAGAACTATATCAAATAAATAAAAACTTAATTTATTCTTAGTAGGTTCATAAACACATTATGTGGCTGATTGGCTGACTCCTGTAAGCGTCACTGTCCTTCCTTCAAAATTCTGTTTTCAGATTTCTGCTATGGAGCAATGATAAAGAAAAAGAAAATGTGTTTACCAATAAAAAAAGACACTAGGAATAGAATATCAAGTATAGTAAAATCTTGCTCTTCTATCTCCATGTTTCTCAACCTGGAAGCTTAATAGAATCACTGAGGAAGAGATTTGGGCATCTGTGTTTCTTAAAACTCCTCAGATATTTTGAATTAGCAGTCAGGATAGAAGATCACCAGATTATTTTGACTCAGGGAACTCTCCTGTGGATTCAAAAATATTAATCTCCCATTTTTATTTGGCTTTGTAATGATCGTTTTTTAGATTTTTCTCCAGTAAACTTACATTCTTATTTCCATTCAAAGTTATAATTAATTTGCATTTTCTGAGCACACACCAATTTTCAAAGGGTAGCTTTCTGACAGTATTACAAAACAAGAGGAGTAAACTTACATTCTTATTTCCATTCAAAGTTATAATTAATTTGCATTTTCTGAGCACACATCAATTTTCAAAGGGTAGCTTTCTGACAGTATTGCAAAACAAGAGAGAATTAGACTATGATTTTTTACAAAACAATTCACAAGTTGGGTGACTCTCTCTCAGGTAGCAGAGACATAACTAGAGATTTAAACATGGAATTTTTAAACTGTGACATGTACTTTTAAAAAGGTCTTATTTTGTGCTGCCTAGCTCTGTGATTGGTTGGTTAACACAGCTAGTAAGCATGGTGCAGTAAATGAAGGCTGGGAGTTTGAGCTTTCTATAGCCCATTCTTTGTTCTTTAGCTACAGATCATACATCCCATCCAAGGCAGCTGCTACAGATAGAAATGCTACAGAAGAAACTGCGATTGTACTAATGCTAATTGATCTATGTAAAAAATAACTAAAAATGTCAGTTCTAATCTTTTATTTGCACGAAAAATAGGTATTAATTATCTGTGCTATGTAAGGGGATGACTTTTTTTTTCTCATCTATCAGAAAACAGAAAGTAAAAGAAGGTTCAGTCTCCATTCCCTAGGGATTAATTATAACATTGCACCAGTGAGCAAAAGAGAAAACACTACTGTTATAAATTGTCCTCTTCTTTCTAGTCTCTTGAATATTTTCCTTTGGATTTCTTTTTTCTGCCATAAAAATTTTTCCCTTTTTGAAAAAGTTTTCTCTAGATACCAATTTTTTTCTAGGTACTTTTCTGTTTCTCTCCTTCAATTCACAGACAAGTCCTACGTCTATTGCTTCTCCTTCCTTACTATATAACAAACATCCTCCCAAGGTATAAACAAATAATCCATCAGACTCTGTAGTCCAACTTTGAGTCCTTACCCAAACTTGGAAAATATATTTACTCTCAACCTTGTTCTTGTGGTTAGTTTAGTCTTGAAATACTAATTTCCACTTGTTTGTTTCTTCTATGAAGTCAACCAAAACACATTTGTGGGTGGGGAGATTCAGCCATGGGTACCTTGTTGGTACCTTGTTCTAAACCAGTGGCTTGCAAACTTTTCAATTATGAGACTCATAATAAGATATTTTACATTGTGATAATATACACACACACCTATACACACATATACAGCACATATATATTTTACAAAACAGTACATACATAGTGCACTCTAATATTTTCCTTTCCATTCCATTTCATTTGCTTCTATACTATTCTATCCTATTCTATTTCATGAAAAATGCTGTTGTGGACCCACTAATTGATATTCTAGCACAATAATTATTGTAAAAGATTATTCTAATCTAAATTCATATTTTTCAATTTTAATTCATGTTACTGATCCCCTTAGATGGAACATCCTTCTAAGGGGATCAGTACCACTCTCCAGGGGTGTGCAGATTGTTTTAAGAAGAGCTATTTTTTGTTCTATGGCTTTGGTTTGTTTTTAGTGAAGAGAGTTAATTTATTTTGATTTTCAAATATCACATATAGGATAAAATGAGATCATTTAATGTTTTTCAAAGACCTAATCCCTTCTCTTCTTTAAGTACCATTTATATTTCACCTTTTTCATGAAGCTGTTTAATAAATGGACCAAACAGAAAAGCACTCATTGCAATTCATTTGGCAATTGGTTACATATTGCTGGGTGACATCTTTTGTGTACGTCTGTGAGTAGAAATATTTCTGTCATGATAAGCCTTGGTTTTGATCATGTTCTTGCTAGAACATTTACCAAAATATTGTGAAGTAAATTTTCCTGAAGAGGTGGGATCTCCATGCCTGTAAAAATTTATGTTCAAATTTGCCAAAGGCCCTGGTTTTCCAGTAATAATGTAACACTTTCTGCAGTCTCATACACAATAATACATCCCTCTGTTCACCTTCCTCTCTCCCCTCTCCCCCCCGTTGTGCTTAGAGTTATATCTTACATTCTCAACTCTGGCTATTGCAGGGTTATAATTTTGTTAGAATTATGTTCACCTCATCTGAGACACAAAAGCTCATAAGCTAACTTCTTAAGAAGTAATAACTTTCCTCCTCTTCAGAATTCCCATTCTCTAATATCTTGACACCAGTGACTTTGATCCGGTAAATATGTTAGTCTAATTTCTGCCTATTTGCCTCACTCTGCTAGATAAAGCATGAAGTCCTTTTACAAAGGTTCTGTAACCTAGTTATAGTCAGTCACCTCGATCATATAGGTCTTTATTTTACAGATAACAAGAGAATTCAAGAGAAGTAAAGTGAGTCACTCAAGGTACCACAGTTAAAGTAAGTTACCAATAGGTCACTTGTTTTTGAATTTTTATTATGATAAATTTCAAATATACAAAAACTGAAATAACATAATCTTTAATATTTTGTCATATTTCCTACACACACATACACACACTTTTTTTTGTTGTTGTTGAGCCATTTTAAAACAGAAATACTGCTGCTACTGAAGTCAGAATTAATACTTAGTTCTTTCCTTTTAGTTACTGATATTCAGAGTAAGGATTGATATAATGGTCATCTCCAGTGATCTATGAATGATATTTTAAAAGTCCATAAAATAAAAACAATTAATATGGTGCTAATTAAAATGTTTAAACGTAAGGATTTAAATTTCAGATTCTTCAAGATTGCAACATTGATTTTTAATTAATGCTTTTGTGCATATATGCTACTTGATCTAACTGGCTAAAAGTTTTGTAGATTTGATTTCATCATGTCCGAAAGAATCACATTTTATAGATGTAATTCTGTTGTTAGCAAACAGCTAAGTTAGAGATATTAGGAATTATTTCAGAAACTATTTTTAGTTATCTTCTTTTATATTATTTATAAAAATCATGCAACCACCTAGGAAAACCATTTAGCCACTTGGCATCAATCCCTGCATCTAAAAAGCAAAGGCGGCTCTTGTTGCTTAAATGTATTTCTCAGACTGATGTCATGAGGGTTAATATTATATTTCCTCTGAACAGCTCAACAAATAATGAAAAAAAAACCTTGGCATCAATCCCTGCATCTAAAAAGCAAAGGCGGCTCTTGTTGCTTAAATGTATTTCTCCGACTGATGTCATGAGGGTTAATATTATATTTCCTCTGAACAGCTCAACAAATAATGAAAAAAAAACCATGAATGTTAATGAGAACAGGGTTGAAAATGTGTTTCTGGCAGAATAAAATGCTATTATAAATTACCAGTAGCCTATTTTATTTTGCGATTATTGCTTCCAAAAAGGCCTTTGAGAAATAAACAAAAATGTAGACTCCAGGAAAAATAAATAAAAGTATAAAACCAATAACAACTTATGTTTTTTTCATGTAATTTTAATTTTACCATTTTTGTCTGTGGAAGGAAGGACAAAACCGTCCAAAAGTGGAAGGGCTAATGCTTTCCTTTAGTAACATTGAGATTAGGCTGTGACACCTCTGGCTGATCTTATTTCTTATAAAATGACAAGAGGATGTTCTGGAGGCACCATTTGCCACCTCATCAATTGTCATGGATGGAGCAAGAACGCAGTCAAAGATCTCTAAAGCCTCCTGGTCCAGTAAAGCCTAAATTCTGATAAAGAAGGTGATTTTGGAAAGAAGACCTCAGGGAATTTGTCACTATTTTCTCCTGCAGTTGTTAAAACATCGTGGTTTCATGGGCTCTTTATAGGTGGACATCATCTCAGTTTTCTTCTAGTCCAAGACTTCATTTCACACATGACGTAACTGATAGGAAGGCCTATCATGTGATGTCCCCAAGGACACACAATTAGTGACAGAATGAGAACCAGAGCCCAAGGCTATGGTTGTATTTATTCAAGGCTGTATTAGTGTATGTGGCATAAATGTCTTGTTATATGAAATATATGGACAGCATGAAAGCAGAAATTTCTCAGTGAGCCTCTAGAAGGAAATTGTTGGGAGGTCCAGTCCATAATTTATGATGGTAAAGCTATTTTTTTTCCTAAGTAATCTTTCCTAAGAAAGATAGTCCCCTAAATTAACTTATAGAAGTTTTAATGTTGTTAATGCAATTACTATAAAGCTAAAGTCTTTCCTTTTTGATTATAAACTTTTTGAGAGCAGAAACACATATTCTGTGCATTTAGGGAAGCCATATCAAACTGTCATTTATCAAAAACAAATTCAATCACATATTTTTGGGGGAAAAAAAAGGGAAATGCAATTAACATAAATGGCATGAGTAGTTTTCCTGTTATTTAAGTCAATGAGTTTATTTATTTATATTCTGCATAAATGTGAGAGACAATATCAAACTGACCTCCTTCCTTTGATTTTAGTTCCCATGTAGCTCTCTGAGTGTGAGCATCTCAACATGTATATATGATTTTAGTGTTTAAAGATGTGAATTTTACATCTAACATTGCTTTTGAAGCAAAACAACCACTTATTTTGTTTTTAGTGTGAGGTATTTTTGATACTCTACATTGAGTTACTGAAAAATAAATTCCAAATTTTTAAAATTAATATTAAATATTCAATTAAAACTATAAATCCTTAAACAGAGTTATTCCTAAAGACTTTAAGTTAAAATTCTAATGATTTTAGAATTTAACAATCATTTTTAAGTGGTCTTTGAATATCAATGTTTGATCTTATATGTAAAAATAAAGTGAGGTACTAAAAAAGAAATCAAATATACTAAATTTTTATGAGGGGCAGTTTAATATATTTGAAGGAGTTTAATTATCTGCTATAACAAACAAATCATCTCAAGTATTTAACTGATGCTTGAAAATTAAAAAATTTAAATTTATTGAATGTTAAATTTTCTTAATATCTCAATAATATGGTAGCATTTCAATTTTATATAGAAAGTTTAAATTGTTTAGTCAATTACAAATTTAAAATCAGAATAAAAAGACTAACCTACTACTTAAATAGGTCTAATTCTCTAACACATTTGAACTACTGAAAAAATGCCAACATCCATAGATTTTTTAACACAAAAAAATTATTTTGTAGTTTTTAATTAAACACTTCTGTGCTTACCTTTTCCTGGGGTTAAGTGATGCTAATCCACTTGAAAAGTATTTATCTTCTAAGCTGTGATTACTTATTAGTCTAAAATTCTTGCTGGGACAATGCCTAGATTGTTATTTGTAGCCCTCATACCACATAACTCTATTTGTAGCCTATATAAAAACTTGATATATTAGAGAAGAAGTTGGTCTCGTTGTTTTAGGCCACATAACTCCTCTAGCTCATATAATCCACATGTATAACATCCCTTAGATTCAAGTTATACATTACCCAATTCTCTCTGCCACCCCAACCATGCAGTTTTTAATAATTTGATTAAATTTTGCATTTCTTATTCTTAAGATATTTGAATGACTTTTCATCCAGCTTCAAGTATTTCTAATTTTGACATGATCTTGCATTTTCTCACATTCTTCTGATCTGACAGGACCATAGAATTCTTATGGATATAAAATGATATCTGAGCCATAGGATTTTCTATATTACAAGAAACTAAAGGGAAATAACAACCAAATGCAATACCTAAAATTTTGCATTTAGTTGTATTATGTCTTTGGCCTCTTTTTTTTAGATCCTGGACTGGGGGGGGGGAGGGGGGACAGCTATAAAATATATTTTTGTTGAATTAGGGAAATTTGAATATGGAATTGATATTGGATGCTATTATGAATTAATTGTAAATTTAATGAGCTTGATAATGGTATTTTGGTTATGTGGAGAAGGTCCTACTCTTATATATGGTGACAAATTAATGATCAAAATGTCTAAAATTTACTTCCAAATGATTCAACATTCACCAACACTACAACAGATGGATGGATGGATGGATAGATGGATAGACAGAGTAAAACTGAAAGATGAGAAAGATAATACCTGATTGGAATCTCCACATATCGAGGTTGTGTTGGACTCTGTCTTGGTCCCAGCTTCTGAGAATATAACACTGATAATATTTCTCTTATCTCCAAAGATAGTAATCCATTTGACGGTGAGAAGAAAAACTAGCTGTGAAGAGTTCATAGAGAATTTGTGTGTCCCTGTACAGGGTTTTGTACATAAAATTAGTTTACATCTTGAATACACCCTAATGAAGTTTTTGTTATTTCCTTTTATGTGAATCAGGGAATTATGCAAATTTTATGTGAATCTCAAATTATGCAAGAGAACGTTTTTCTGCCCATGGCAAGAAATACCTAATCTTGCCAAAATTACTCCGGCTTAAAATTTAGTTTCTTCAGAGATAACTATATCAGTCATAGTCAACAGTCTCCTCATCCCCCCTTCTCCTAACCCTCTCATGTTTCACTTGTGAAAGGGAGCATAGGAATACAGTATAGTGCAAGTTTAAGAGCACAGACCCTGGAGCCTGACTTCCTGGGTTTACATGCCATCTCTACTCCTTCCTAGGTGAGTGAATTTAAAGCAAGCTACTTAATTCTTCTGAGCTGCAATAACCTCATCTGTAAAATAGGGACCACTATAGGACCTATCTCATTAAGATTTCAGTGAAACTCGAAAGGTAATATTGCTAAATCTCTTAGAATAGTGCCTTGCACATAGTAACTATTGTATAAATTAGCTATTAAAAAATTCTCATTATCCTGTCATTGGTGAGGGTATTTAGTTCATTTACCATCTTGTGGTCCTAACTGATCTCAGTGGATACAAGGATGGAAAATTTAGAAATTTCAGGGGTAATTTTGACTATATAGGGTAGCTGTAGAACTTTACTCTATGAGATGCTATCCCTCTGAATATGTTAACTACCTATTTTATTTATAAGGGAACTTATGTGATAACAAAGGCTTGCTCTTACAACTTAAAACAAGATTGTTATACTGCTTCTTAATATGTGCTTCATCTTTTATGAGACCACGCTGTTATCTTGGTCTTTCTCCATCCCTGCCCCCATTCCAGTAAGTACCGCTATCATTTTTTTTTTCTGCTCAATACATGTTACTACTGTTTCCCTGATTCCTTAAGCACAAACTTGAGACCCATTCTTGACTCTTTTCTCTCACTTATTCTGCACCTAGAATTCAGTAAGTCTTAAAATTTCTTGTTCAAAATAATATTCTAAATTTGTTAACTTCACTGCATCCCTGGTCTTACAATGCTAGTCCTCAACTCAAAGGTCTTCAATGGCTTCCTATTCCATTTAGGAAAAATGCCATCTAAGGTTCCCTACCTATACCTTCAGACTTAGCCCCTGGCCTTCTCCTCCCACACTCAGGACCATGAACCTTCTTTCAAATTTCACAAAATATTGAGTGTTTTTCCATTTTGGGACCTATAGTTATGCAGTGAGCTCTACCTACAGCACCCTTCTCCAGCCTTCACCTGACTAACTTGAATCAATCCTTCAATTCTTATCAACTATGGAACTTCTCAGAAAGTTTTTCCTGACCACCTTCCATCTAAATTAGGTTCTACTGTTAAACTTTCTTGAAGCACCCTTTACTTATCTTTCCTAGTACTTACCAAACATATATTGTAAGTATGTTTTCATGTGTGTGATTACCAGTTTAATGACTCTCTCTCTCTTTAGTTTGTAAACTTCATGAGGGTAAAGACCATGTTTGTTTTTCTTGCCACTGGATACCCAGTGTTCTGAGTCTGGCACTTAGAACTACTCAATAAAAATGTGGAATAAATAAATAAACGAGTTAACACAGGAATTTCAAATAGTAGAGTACTATTAAAAAGGGGTTCTTTTATTCTTAGGCAAAGGTTGACCAAGATATGAAGCTGTATTCCCATTATTTGTTATAGGTGCCCATGAAAATACCTTTAATTATTGGGAAGTGGGCCTATATTCAGCCAGAATATATCAATCAGCCCGGTGTTCCTTGTGACTGGTTGGTTCCTATACTGTTCCTTCTCATAAATATTTTGTATATCATCTCTACTGAGAAAGAAATATTTTCATTCTGAAATAGTCATACCAATAGTCACTTGTTTAATTAGAGGGAAATGAGCATTTAAGATAGTTAAATTATCATTTTGTTATTAATTTGTTATGATTACATTTCATGAAAGGAGGAAGTCAAAGTACTCACAAGTCAAAGCTACTTCAGAAAAATTAAAATGTGTAAGTATCTTGAAAAGGAATCTGATGAATTATTAAGAAAAAGCTTTTAAAATGACTTAGTTCAATCTGTCATTTCACCTATTCCCCCAAAACAAAGGTACTAGAATAAATGTTCTAAACTAAACACTGTAGATCGTTTAAATATCGTAGATTACTCAAGAAAACTCTCAACAGAAACACAAATGAGAAAGGTGGGCAAAGGGAAATAAATGAACGCTCACTTTGTGTCAGAGAAAATTGGAGTAGGTTTTTCTCTTAGGAGCAGCCTTTAGCGTTCATATTTCCTTATGGTGTACATCAGCATCTTTAGAGTCATAAAATTTCTGAATGTCTTCTTGATGGCCAAACATATTTCCTTCTTTGTTTGAGACATTATTCTGAAAGTAGATGGTATGTTTTATTCTTTGTTTAGGAAGACAAGGACACTTTACATTAAGAAATGTGTATGTACATAATAATGGATATTTTGGATGTAGGTCTTATATTTTCATTTTCCTTTTAATATTTATGGTGCCTCTAATGTCCAAGTGCAACACAGAAATAAAGACTATAGAGCTTCAGTCTAGACACCCCATCAGAAAACATGTTTCTTTATTAAAGAGTCATGGTCCCTAGCTCTTTGATTTTGGAGGGTGAGATAGTATGTCCTTTTTCTGGAGGGACAACTGCAACACCATGATTCTTAACTAAGCAAGACCCCTGTGTGGCTTTAGTGCCATCTTACCTAGGTCCTGCTGGTTGATTCTGAGGCTCAAATAGCACTTCAGTCCTTTAATTTAAACTTTGATCTGTGTTGAAAGACCCACATTTCTGTCTCCTCAGTTTTCCTGGGAATTTTAAAATTGTTTCCAGTCACTTAAAGCTTGGTGAACTATTTCTGATCTTTTCTGGAGAGCAGACTTGAGTGGGTAATAGCAGGAACACTGAGAATGAGGCCATGCCCCCTGTAGAGACTCCATGCCTTTGCAGAGGGCCAAGAATGAGAGGATTGGGGCATCACTGGTGCTAAAGAA
The DNA here is from genome assembly GCF_000696425.1 of Galeopterus variegatus. Taxonomy (NCBI): domain Eukaryota; kingdom Metazoa; phylum Chordata; class Mammalia; order Dermoptera; family Cynocephalidae; genus Galeopterus; species Galeopterus variegatus. Next base: position 58,921 of record NW_007734178.1, on the reverse strand, counting down.
TCTGTTTCATATTTTTGTGAATCTACATAATAAAAAAATCAACTTTTTAGTGAAAAAAATTCATAAATCTTACACTGATGATTAAACATTTGGAGATACGGTGTTTGGTTTGAATTTTCTATTTTTCTTCCCAGCCATAACAGTACCGTAGAACAGAACAGCCTATATGAAGACAATGCAAGTAAGGAAGTATAAAACTTTGATTAATCGTTGAGTCCATTTGTCTCTGCAAAAGTTATTTCTTGAGAGTACGTAAAGGCACTTTCGAACATGTTCACTTTTTTTCAGGTCACAGAGGTGCTATTTAATAAATTACTTTCTCAAGCACCAAGGGCCACCTTTATTCATCTGAAAAGGTTAATGCAGCTTTTCAAAGTGTCCAAGTTATTCCCAGAGAGTAATTTATGCACTTAAAAGTCTGTTTTATTTGGAAAGTGCCTAAATAGCAAAAAAGAGAGGAAAAAAGTGAAGTACAAATTAAAGATAGATCTGATTGTTCATAACCAAAGGTTTTTCCTCCTCCAAGCTTTATTTACATGGATTTATTATATATTCTTGACCACCTCATTTAAAATGTCAATATTACTTCCTCTTCACCCCAGAACTTCCTATTATTCTTTTTGCTTTATTCTTCTCCATAGCACTTATCACAAATATACTCTATATTTTACTTACAGATTTTGTTTTTTCTGACTTTTCTTATTAGAAGGCAAGCTCTGTGAAGATAAAAATTCTTCTGATTGCTGTACCTCAGCCTCACTGGACAGTACCAGGCACTTCTTAGCATTTAATAATTATTTAATAAGTGAATGCAAGAATAAATCCATATTGGTCAAATTTACCAAGTAATTGCCAGATTTCCAGATTTGGTTTAATGCTATATGCATCATTTTCTGGAAGGTGTACTACATGATGGTGGAGGGTGGTTTCTGGGATCATTGTGCATGGCCATGAATCCTGATTCTAACACTGGCTCTCTGTTTAGCCTTGGCAAGTTATTGAATATTTTTGTGCCTTACTTTTTTCATGAATATGGAGAACAAATCAACTATCTCATGGTTGAAAACTCATATAAAGTACTTAAAACATTTTAATATCCAGTTAGCCTTTAAAACTCACTAGTATTATCATTCTATCAATTTGTGAAAGAATGATATTACTTATGCATTCATTTTGTAAATGAAATAGAGTCATGACAATTATGTAGATATTAAAAAATATTTTGCCTCAATAATCTGAATCATTTAGTTCAAAGTATATTTTAAGCATACATTATTGGTATAATTTACTTTATGAAAATTAGTAAGACATTAATTTTATTTATTTGACAAACTCCATTTAAGTCAAACAGAGTGGTGTAATAATTTCAAAGGCTGAGCTCAGTTTTGAATTCTGCTCTGCCATTTACTAGGTCTGTGACCCTGAGAAAGTCAATTAAAAACTTTAAGCTTTGATTTCTTACATTTGTTACATGGGTAAAAATTAAATGTGTTAGTAGTTGAGTATTAAACACAGCACAGTGCCTGATGTATAACAGATCTCAATAAAAGGAAGGACAAATAATATTATTTTATGTATAAAATCTAGAGAACAGTGTTTGTGACAGGACTATATCAATTTATATAAAACTGAGCAAGAATTGAAAATGAAATTATATTTTCTTGACTACAAATTTAATCTTAAGCAAATAAATTAGAAATTCATATTTTGCAAGAAGTTATTTTAAAAAGAAAATTTAATATGAGAAATATTGATATATTTGACAGCAAATCACTTAGCATATGACTTCTTTTGTGTTGCTAGATATAAAACAGAGCCAACTAGTTCCTGTTTAAGAGATGCAGGTGTCTCTTTTGTAAATCAACACCTCAGAATTTCTTAAAGTTCAACATTTTACATACAATCCTCCTCCTCCTCCTCTATCCCCATTAATTTATATTTATGAAGGCACTAAGTAAGAAACACAAAACTCTTGTTTACACATATCTTCAAGGTAATTATTGTCTAAGAATGTGTTGTTAATATTTTGTAATATTGGCTGTGTTAGGCAGTCTTGTAAACCACTGCTAGCACCAAAGTGGGAGTGTTGGTTGCTGCACTTAGATGCGGTGGAAAAGATGCTAAATGCTTCTGCTCTTGTCAGATTATCTAACGAGTTTCCTGCAGCCAGCAAGCATCTTGGGTCATCCCAAAGTAGATCACAGAAATCAGGCTCCACCTTCTGAAGCTCCACTAAGCTTTTAAAGCCAGATCAGGACTGGAATACATGTGTCTGGAATTGCACCTGTCCAAGAGCCATGGAGCCTGAGAAGCCAGGACACTTTTTTTAGTGAGTGTAAAGAGTCTCAACATAGTCCCTAAATCCCAAATAGTTCCATATCAGAATTTAGGAATTGTAGTAAGGTAGCATCTTCAAACTCGCCTCTGTGAGTTGATGTTCAGGTTTTCCAAGTGCAGGGGAAATGATGGAGATAGGGTTGAGGATGAGAGTTTACAAGTTAATAGTTCATTGTTTTGCTTTAATTTGTAGGTGGAATATAAAGAGCCTCTACAAGTGTTAAAAATGCCGTTAAGCACTGCCAATATTAAAGGGATTCAAAATACAAATACTGCCTATATAAGAGATGTGGTGGTAGATTAGATAAAACACCCTTAAGGGGCCGGCCCAGTGGCGCACTGCTACAGTGCGCCGCTTGGGAGCGCAGTGGCGCTCCCGCCGAGGGTTCGGATCCCACATACAGACCGGCGCTCACTGGCTGAGCGAGGTGCAGGCCCAACACCGAGGGTTGCGATCCCGTTGCCGGTCACGAAAAAAAAAAAAAGACAAAAAAAAAAAAAACACCCTTAATAAATTGGGCATCTTTTTAAAATTCCCTGTTTAATGTACCTTAATACTAAGACACAGGTCAGCACAAATATCATTGTAAATCAACAATGTGATTCAAACCATCAGGGCTCTCACTAGCCTGTGGGACACCTTCGTATCCCAGTCCAGCTCCAGAGTACATGGTTTGGCCAAAGGGGCTCAGGCCTAGTCACCAACCCCCCTCCCCATTGATTCCCTTTTGCAGGGCACAACCTTCACATCAATGTGTGCTGACTTTGAAACTAGAATTTCAACACCTTCCATATGCCCAAACTGTACCATGCCCTTTATGCGCTTATACTTTATAAAGTCTATGATCATCATCTTGATATTCAAATGACAAATCTAGGGAGTGGCTGAGGAGGGATTTGACTCTGAACCTACTAATATCAGAATCAAATGTATTTTCTGTTAAAGCAAACTGCCTTCTACCTCTACCTCTTATTCATTAAAAAAAAAAAAAAAAAAAAAAAAAATTAAGGGTTTTAATCTCCATGGCAGTGCTGTAGGCTGTGTTCAAAGTGTGAAGGAGAGCAGCATGCCTTTTTGGACAACCTCAGATCTGAATTAAAGTTGCAAAGCTAAGAGTTTACCACTGTGCTCAATCTACTGTTGCAATTAGCAGGAGTTTTTTCACCCATTTTTGGGAAACATATTTGTGTCCAGTTTAGTCTATAATACTATTTTCACTATTTTTACAATGAGAAATGAGGTCTTCCCCTCTTTTTAGAAAATTATTTTCTCCCTCATAATGTCCATATGATAAAATTCATCCATTAAGCAACTTGTATTATTTACATAAAAATTTGTTTATTCATTGTAAGATGCAAACATTTATTAAAGGAAACACAATTTAAAAAGCTACAGAAAACAGCTGGTGATAAATGGCAGCCAAGAAAACACTAAACTTATCTACTAACAGATGATATTCAGGTTGCTCATGCAGCAAACTTTACTATCGGTGAGACCTGGGATTGAATTCTAGTTCCTTCACTTGTTTTCCATGTCACTTAAACTTCCTGAGACTCATTTTTTTCTCTGAACATGGAGTAATTGTTCCAGCCTCATCCCGATCATTATAAGGAACATGAATGAGCGACTTTATGTAAATGATCAGGCACACAGTGCCTTCTTTGTGCAGAGTGCACATTCAATAAATGTCATTTTTCTTTGGTGAGAGAATATAAAAGCTAGAAAGCATTGCAGAACAATAAAAATAACTCACAATTTAAATTTTTGACTCCGTGAATCTGTAGGAGACATCTCTATGTTGGGAGACAACAATGAGGGTGAAGAGTCTCCAACGCCTTCTGGGAGTTCACAAGACCCATCATGAGAAGGCAGTGACAGGGCATGGAATAAATGTGTGTGCTGGGGTGTATCGCTCAGAACCAAGCTACTGTCTTTCCTAGCAGTCTTCCAAAGACTCCAAAAGAGCAGGGCTGTATTATTCTATCTGAAGTATCTTGAGAAGCTATTCAGTGATGGTGTAGATGTGGCCAAAAGAGCTCAGGGTTTGAGTCAGTCATTTGTGTGAGCCTTTTGTTTATGAACTGTCCCAGGGGATCACAACTAACTAGACATGTGGCTGTTCTCCCCAAAGTCATTACCTTTATGCCTGAGTAGTATGTTAAAATGCTGAAGGAAGGAAGCTCCTGCTGAATTAATATTTTTTTCAGTCTATTTTTGCGAGTAAACTCATGCCTTCCTTTCCCACATCCTCACTAAAGTGACTTTGTTCACTGTAAACTTGTTATTCTAAAATTATGCTCCAAAGCAAGATGTATTTCCTTCCTTTTGCTAAAGACATGATTACTTAGCTATAGACAGATCCTTAAGGACAGCTAAATCATCATTTTTCCCCCCAAATGCAAGATTTTAAAATGTACTAAATTATTTGAGTAAACCATTTATAATTTTATTTTCTTTTTGCTTTTTGTGCATAGACCAAAATCACCAATTCAAAAGATTTTTTCCGTGTACAAACTATGCTTTAAGTTGGGCACTTCTGGAAGATGTTTTAACTTTCTGCATCCAGGAAAAAAAATTATTAAACAGCAAACTTACTGATGTTTAAGTACTAGGGTTTAAGTACTAAAGTCAATTTCCATTTGTTTATTCAACCCACAATGACATCTTTAAAAACACTTCCATTACTTTCTCCTAAGAATGCAATGTTTTTATGTCTGTATGGGTCCTTCTTATCCACTGAGGAGCAGTCATTGGAGGAACTGTGGAGTTGTTCACACACATAGTATTTTGTTTTTCTTCCTTTTATTTGATCCCTGTGTTTTCTGCGAAAATGATACACCAACCATTGATTTTGAGAAGTGGAAGCAATCTGGAATTCCTTTGTTGAGGGAATTTTTTTTCTGCTATTATTTGGTCATTAAGAATGTGAAGAATTCTCTCAGAATCAAGTATTGAGTATTTAATCCCTCTGACTTTATGTATATTGGTATTACAAAGTGTAGAGTTGTCTCCAAATTGGTCAGTTTGCCTAGCTGTGCTGTTCTAACGTAACAGATACTTGGTTTGAGTTCTTCCTATTTACAATAAAGAGTTTTCCTTTTAAAAACTTTATGACTTATACCTTAGCTCTTCTACTACGAAAGTCTGGCTTTGTCACCCTTAGCAACTGAAGTCAAACAGTAAAAATAATATCGAACTATTGAAATCAAAATCTCTGCTTTCATTGCTGATAATCATTTCTGTAATTCTAAGGGCTTTCCTGAGTTTTGACCGTATGGATGTAGACCACTCATTCAACAGTGAGTTGAGATCAGCCTCAGTCTTTCCGATAAGTTGGAGCAAGGGAAAAATTATTTGCATAAATCATTTAGTAAACCATTCTACTGTGGTGATGTCCACATGACAAATAACTTTTTTCTAGGTTTTGCAATGGAACGAATATGGTTACTGCTGCTTCTAACAATTAGAGTGCTTCCGGGGTCTGCTCAGTTCAATAGCTACAACTGTGATGCCAACCTTCACAGTAGATTTCCTGGTAAGTCTGAACCTAATCACTTCTCTAATTGCTACTGAAAAGAGTGATTATGTTTCAATAGTAAATCATTTAAATAATATGGAAAATGGGGTCTATCCCTTTACATTAAGTGGATATTAACAAATGGAAAACGGCAAAAGACATTTTTCTGGAGTTGTAATTTATATTCACATTAATATACAAAGTGTTCATCATAGTTAATATTATTATAATGACTGCTCACAGATGTGAAAACATTGGCTAGTGGGAAGTGAAATTGGGAGAGACTAATTTCATTCAAAATTTGCCCAATTGATGCCTTTTTTTTCCTCATAAGTTAATTCAGACGTCTAAAAACTACCCTTATATGTTGATAGATTTATTTAGAAATAATGCTTAAGAAAATGACTGTGGATTATGCCATACTAAAAGAAAAAAATACTATTTCAATGAAATTTTGGTCACCACCAAAGTACACAGGTCAGCTTGAGAATGAATTTTACAAAAACCCATCAATATTGTGACAGACATGAGATTTTGACCATATTGATGGCATGTCCCACAGGTTTCTAAAATCTGCACTCACTGAGAAGGTGCTCAACATTTCTTTTAAGTGTTAACCATTTTATGTTAGCTAAAGTTATAGAACTACATTTTGACATTTACAAAATGAATATTAGATAATCTGAAACTACTTTTCCAAATCTGCCATGCAAACTGACTACGTTTGGCCATGTTTTACATTCTTTAAACCTGCTAGTACTCCTGTGTTTGGAGTATTTCAGGACAACAGCACACCTGTGTAGAGCAATCAGTAAGTAGTTACATAGATGAAGTGAGATCTCTACATCAGAACAAAGACCGCAGGGTGTCTGAATATCTTTGTGAACCCAGATCTAGCATTCAAGTGCTTGGGATGTTAAGTACAGTGGCAATGGTGGGGAATTCCCAGAGGTAAATCTAGAAAGGTATGCTATGGCAGGATTGTTAATGGTTTTGAATAGCACAAATGATTTTTTACATTTTTATTATGAAAAATGTCAAATATACAAAAGTAGAGATTAATAAAAAGAGTACTCATACTGATCATCCAGCATTATCATTAACAACATTTATAAATTTTGTTTCATCTCTCTGTTCTTATCTCTCCCATCTCTGGAATATTTTAAAATAAAATTCATGCTTAGGTATTTGTAGGTAATGGAAGCAAACTTAAAAATTAATTATACTTCATGTAAACATCCACTAAACTTAATAATTTCTTAATATCATCTGATACTCAGTTAAATTGCCTCTAAAATCTCCACATGGTACATTTGTTGTGTCTCTGAGTCTATTTTCATTTATAGCAGTTCACCTCTGTCTTTTGCCTTTTAAAAATGCTGTTTATCTTTTGATACAATTTGGTCATTTGTCTGTAGAATTCTGACACTCTGGATTTGGCTGAGGTGTCTTTTAGTATGTTCTTCTTTCCTGTATGTCCTGTACACCAATTAGAGCTAGAGGTTTGAGGAAATTCAGATTCAAATTGATTTGGCGAGAATGCATTATATGTTATGTTGTGTAATAAGAGCATTTTGTAGCAATGAAGAACCATTGAGTCTTTTTAAACACACCTTTTAAACGTTCGATGTGGTCACATCTTGTTTTAGACAGCAGACATCAGAAAAAGTATGAAAGACGGAATCAAGTTAGAAGAGAGTAGAGGCAGGGAGGAAGCATCACGAAGGAGTGGCAGTGGGGGGGGATAGAAGGAGACAACTAGTAAGAGATATTTTTGTGATGGACTCAGCAGACCTTGAGAACGGGTTAGACTTAGGAAATCATAGAAAGAGAAGACTAGAGAATGGTTTGAACTTGGACAACTTGATGCTGACAGTGTTAATCGACACCAAAATATAGGACACTTGCATGTTTTAGAAAGGAAGTTTGGGTTTGGAACTTATGGTTTGAGGCATTTTTAGAAAGTACAGTGGCAGGAACAGTAGGAAATATGGAGGTGGGTCTGAGAAGAGGGATCAAAACCAAAGATAGCTACATGAGAGCTGAATCTCTGTGTAGTGAGTGAGCAATGAACAGGGGATAGGAAAATGAAAGGTATGAACATAGAGTATTATTTAGATAACTTTTGTGATGAAGGAAAGAGAGGAGAAACCTGAGCTGGAAATTGAAATGAGAAAAGGGGTTTTCTAGACTTAGAGAGGCCTGAGCATATACGAGTAAAGGAAACTATTATCAGAAATTGGAAATATTAAAAAAAAATTGATGTAATTAGGAAAGAAAATATGAAATGAAGAAAGAAAATTTGAAAGAGATCAATGGTATAGATGGACGAGTTAATGTTGAAAAAGCTGTAGCTGTTTCTTTGCTTAGAAGAGAAGGAGAGATAAAGACAGGTGGAGCAGGTGGGAGATGCTGTGTCCACCCCCTCGGTGGAGTGGGAGGCAGGCCCTCCTGAGAGTGAGGGGCCGGAGGTCTGGCCGGGGGCCTGGCATGGGTGGTCAGGCCGTGACCCTGTTATGGATAGATAAGACGGCCAAGTTGTAAAAAGATTGCTCAGCAGAAGGGGTATGGCTGATGTGGTAGTTATTTTACTTATAAAGGAAAATAAAACATGCTAATGAACCAGGAAGTGACTAGGACAGCAAAAGGAAGTATTTATCACATGGTAAATTAAAAAAATTATGTTAAGAAATCCATTTACACTAGCATCTACTGACCACCTGCATCAACATCGCCTGGGATAGCTGTTAAAAGCCCGAACTCCCCTGCTTTACCCCAAATATGTACTGTCAGAATCTCTGAACATAGTGTTGGGAATCTGTATTTTAAACCCTACAGATGAGTCTAAAGTACATTTATGGTTAAGAACAACTGATAGTGTACAATATTATTTTCTTGAGTCTATTATTCCAATTAAAATGCAATCAAGTGTTGGGGAAATATAATTAAAAACAACACTCTCTCAATTCAGAAATCCTTTCCACCAAGGTAGTAGAGAAAGAAAACACTTTTATCACCGAATAAGCATTAAACCAGAATGTTATACACATAACGAGTAATCACTAAGAGATTGCAAAGATAGACAGAAATCTTACTCTTTTATATAGCCAAGCAGATATGACCCATTACACACACGGTTTTGAGATAAACAATAACTAGTCCTCAAGTAAGAGGACTTGACAGCACCATTTGTCACGCGTAGTTCATTGTAACTTTACCTGGTAAGTAGGGCGAACATCTATATTAGTTTATTGGCTTTATCCAGAGAAAAAAAATTAACTTTTCATGTCTTTATGACAGGAGGTAGTTTCAATCAGGAGGGAGGCTCACATCAAAGTTAGGTTCCTACCCTCCCGCAGAAACCGGGAAACAGGAGTATTGTCTGTCTTGATGTTTACATTTCGGAGAGATGGTTCCCGGGTTCTTGAGAAAGACATTCCTAACAAAGCTTATGAAAGTCTTACCTAGTTTTCAAATGCATTTCTATACATTTCAAAGAGAGCAGAAAGTACTTACAATTTCAAGGTTTCTAAAGTAAATTCTCTAAGAAAAGGGAGGGAGAAAAAGTCTCTTCTCTTATTTTCAACATAGAAAATTAAGCTTCTTATTTTTAATTTGTTTTCCTTACACAAGTTAGCACTTTTAGTATTGTCTGGCTTAGGCAATGAATATCCATACTTTTCAAATGTACATGCAGATATACATGAACACACCCATATCCTTAAAATTTTAAACTTGTGTTTAAAAACAAGCAAATCCATGTAAAGCAGAAGTCTCAGGAGAGGCTTTAAGTTTATATGGGTATTATTTAATACCCATTTTTTTTTGCAGGTTGTTTGTACACCAGAATGAGCAGATAAAGCCTAAAGATTAATTGCTTACTGCCCTCTTGACTTTTGGCTTCTTCCACATCAGGGTCACCACTGATGTCATCAGGAGCTTCACAAGCTGGTCAGACCCTAAGCAATAGGGTTGAATAAGAATGAGTCTGTCAAAGGAGAGGGGCTATCTAAATGCAAAGCAATGTTAATAATGATGGGAGTAATGATCTCACCCTGTCTGACCTTTGCTGTTTCATGACATTAGAACTATTTTCTTTAATTTCCATGGCATTTATTTTTGGGCCAAGAGAACTACCATGGCCTCATTCATTTAAATTTAAAGAGATACCATTTCATTTTAGAGGTAGTTAACTCTTGGCTCTCCAAGATAATGGCAAGGAGCAGACTCATGAACCACTGATATTATAGCTGTGATCTCCCCAGAATAACACTCAAAACACAGTTGACTCTTAGAGTACTGAGGAATGATTTGGTGAGAGTGAAACATACAGATAAATGCACTTGGCCTCTGTGACTGATGGACATCTTCTGGAATTAGCTTGTTTTTTGGATGGGAGTAGTAGTATATGAAGGGTAAGCTAAACTTTCTGGCCTCTAAAGAAGACTTTAATGATAAAGGCACAATCAAGGAAAGAAATGGGCTTATGGAACCAAAAGTTTCATGGCTTGACAATGTATTATGGTGAACAAAGCAGTCATGGAAAAGTGGATGTAAGCCAGTGTTTCATAATTTGTCATTTGATATTCTTTTAAAAATAACACTAGTAAGGAAGGAAATGATAGGTTCCATGTACTGAGTGCTAGGCACATTGCAGAATTCTTTCTTCAATTTTTACAATAAACCTACAAAATCTTTTTAATCTTCTCTTTAAATTGGAGAAACTGAGGATTAGAACTTGTCTAATCTTGCAAGGCTAGCAATTGACAGAAATATAAAACTAGGACTCTATCCATCAAAAAGTGATGTCTAAAAATGAACTTTGAATAGTAAGTTTAAAAAATGAAGTAGAGGGCCGGCCCCGTGGTGCACTCAGGAGAGTGCAGTGCTTGGGAGCACAGCGGCGCTCCCGCCGCAGGTTTGGATCCTATATAAGGATGGCCGGTGCGCTCACTGGCTGAGCACGGTGTGGGTGACACCACGCCAAGGGTTGCAATCCCCTTACCAGTCACAAAAAGGACAAAAAAAAAAAAAAAAATGAAGTAGAGACAGTTTGACTTCATCTTTTCCAATCTGGATGCCCTTTATTTCTTTCTCTTCTCTGATTACTCTGGCTAGTACTTCCAACACTGTGTTGAATAGGAGTGGTGAGAGTGGGCATCCTTGTCTAGTTCCTGTTCTTAAGGGAAAAGCTTTCAACTTTTCCCTGTTCAGGATGATACGGGCAGTGAGCTTATCATATATGGCTTTAATTGTGTTGAGATACTTTCCATCTATACCTAACTTGTAGAGAGTCTTTATCATGAACGAATGTTGAATTTTGTCAAATGCTTTTTCAGCATCTATAGAGATGGTCATATGGTTTTTGTCTTTGCTTTTATTGATGTGGTGTATCACATTTATTGATTAGCATATGTTGAACCAACCTTGCATCTGGGATGAATCCCATTTGATCATGGTGTATAATTTTGTGTATGTGTTGCTGTATTCAGTTAGCTAGTATTTTATTGAGGATTTTTGCATCTATATTTGTCAAGGATATTGGCTTGTAGTTTTCCATTTTTGATGTATCTTTGTCTGCTTTGGGGATGAAGTCAAACTGTCCCTGTTTGCGGATGATATGATCCTATATATTGAACAGCCTTAAGACTCTACAAAAAAACTCTTAGAGCTGATCAATGATTTCAGCAAAGTTGCAGGATACAAAGTCAGCACACAAAAATCAGTAGCATTTCTATACTCCAACAGTGAACATGCAGAAAAAGAAATCAAGAAAGCTAGCCCATTTACAATAGCCACCCAAAATATAAAATACTTAGGAATAAAGTTAACAAAGGATGTGAAAAATCTCTATGAAGAGAACTACAAACTACTGTTGAGAGACATTAAAGAGGACACAAGAAGAGATAGAAAGCTATCCCATGCTCTTGGATAGGAAGAATTAGCATTGTGAAAATGTCCATATTACCCAAAGTGGTCTACAAATTCAATGCAATCCCCATCAAATTTCCAAAGATATTTTTCTCAGAAATGGAAAAACTATCCACACATTTATATGGAATAACAAAGGACTACACATAGCCAAAGCAATCCTGAGCAAAAAAAAAAATAAAGCTGGAGGCATAACACTCTCGGACTTTAAACTATATTATAAAGCTATAATAACCAAAACAGCATGGTACTGGCATAAAAACAGACACATAGATCAATGGAATAGAATAGAGAATCCATAAATCAACCCATACACCTGCAGCCATCTGATCTTTGACAAAGGCACCAAGTCTACACACTGGGGAAGAGACTGCCTCTTCAGCAAACGGTGCTGGGAAAACTGGATATTCATACATAGGAGAATGAAACCAGACCTGTACCTCTCACCATATACCAAAATCAACTCAAAATGGATTAAAGAATTAAATATACATCCTGAAACAACAAAACTCCTTTAAGAAAACATAGGGGAAACACTCCAGGAAATAGGAGTGGGTACAGACTTCATGAATATGACCCCCAAAACACAGGTAACTAAAGGAAAAAGAAACAAATGGGATTATATCAAACTAAAAAGTTTCTGCACAGCAAAAGAAACAATCAACAGAGTGAAAAGACAACCAACAGGGTGGGAGAAAATATTTGCAAAATATACATCAGATGAATGATTAATATCCAGAATATACAAGAAACTCAAACAACTTTACAGCAAAAAAACAAATAATCCAAGTAAAAAATGGGCAAAGGAGCTGAATAGGCATTTCTCAAAGGAAGATATATGAATGGCCAACAGACACATGAAAAAATGCTCAACATCACTCAGCATTCAGGAAATGCAAATCAAAACCACTTTGAGATACCATCTCATTCCAGTTAGGATGGCTGATATCCAAAAGACTGAGAATGAAAAATGCTGGCAAGGTTGCAGAGAAAAAGGAGCTCTCATACACTGTTGGTGGGGCTGCAAAATGGTGCAGCCTTTATGGAAAATGGCATGGAGGTTCCTCAAACAATTACAGATAGATAATATGACCCAGCTATTCTACCGCTGGGAATATACCCAGAGGAATGGAAATCATCATGCTGAAAGGATACTTGCATTCCCATGTTTATTGCAGCTCTATTTACAATAGCCAAGAGTTGGAAACAGTCCAAATGTCCATCATCAGATGAGTGGATGCAGAAAATGTGGTATGTCTACACAATGGAATTCTACTCTGCTATAAAAAAGAATGAAATACTACCATTCACAACAACATGGATGCAGATGAGTGGATGCAGAAAATGTGGTATGTCTACACAATGGAATTCTACTCTGCTATAAAAAAGAATGAAATACTACCATTCACAACAACATGGATGCAGATGAGTGGATGCAGAAAATGTGGTATGTCTACACAATGGAATTCTACTCTGCTATAAAAAAGAATGAAATACTACCATTCACAACAACATGGATGCAGATGAGTGGATGCAGAAAATGTGGTATGTCTACACAATGGAATTCTACTCTGCTATAAAAAAGAATGAAATACTACCATTCACAACAACATGGATGGACTTAGAGAAAATTATATTAAGTGAAACAAGTCAGGCACAGAAAGAGAAATACCACATGTTCTCACTTATTTGTGGGAGCTAAAAATAAATAAATAAACACACAAACAAATAAAGGGTGGGTGGGGGGGAAGAAGACACAACAATCACAATTCCATGAACTTGTTACAACAAGTGAACTGATATAATGTAGTGGGGTGGGGGAGAGGAGAGGGGGGGAACAGGTAAAGGGTAACAAAAATCAACTACAATGTATATTGATAAGTTAAAATAAAAAAAAACCCATGAAGTTGGAATGGAGAATCATATTAGAAATTATCACGTTAAAGACCCTGAAAACTCATTTGGTAGGGGGATTTGTTTAGCCTTTTCAAGACCTGCTTGACTACGGAGATATTTCTTCTGGTAATACCTATTAATATTGCAATGAATATGAGTGTTCCACAGAAAATAAAATTGGAAATCAATGATTAAATCTATAGAATTCATGGTTGTTTGAATTATAGGATTCATGAGTGAATTAAACAAAATGAACTAAATTTTTGTTGGACTTTGCTTAACCTTTGTATTGTTCTGTGCCCAAAGACAGTAAGAATGGTTAATGTAATAATTATCACAGGGAATATCTTCCAGCCCTTAGGGTAGAAAAGAAAGCTCATTTCTTCCGCCTTTCTATTTAGGAGTAGTATTTTGGTCTCCAGATTGTCAGGAGGATGCCCGCTTTCCACTTTGCACCTGTGACTGTAATTACTAGATCAGGTGAGGCAGAAGGATTGACCCAGACAGCAATTGTTGATCACATTCTTTTTTTTTTTTGGTGGCTGGTTGGTATGGAGATCTGAACCGTTGACCTTGGTGTTATTAGCACCATGCTCTAACCAACTGAACTAACCAGCCAGCCCCCACATTCAGATTAATCTACAGTGATAAAATGCAGTGGAGAAGAGAGAAATTAGCATGGTCAGTGACTAAATAACTCAGGGTCCTTACCCTTCTATATTTTAATAACGAAGTTCTTTATTGCATGAATATATCACTTCCTCTGTTTATGTAAGTAAAACCCATATGCTGGATTTACTGTCTGAAAAGGATAATCAAACTCTTTTAGTTCAAAGGATTTGGAGCAGCAAGTGTGATTATAAGTCTGCAAAGTTTGCCTCTGACTGCATATGAATTTCCTACAGCACTGGAAACAACAGCTTGTATTTGCTAACGAGAAACAGATGTGTAGAAAACTGAGGTGGCAAGAAACCTGTTCAATAGAGATAGGAAACTTAAATTTCTAATCCACTTTAAATTCTTCATCAGCAGCTGGTATTTTGAGTAGATGAAATATCAATCCCCCTTTAGAACTTCTTGCTCTTTTAGCACCGAAACCTCAATGTTCTATAAAAATTTGGTAAGAGGAAATGGAACTTCAAAAACTGAGTTAAAACAACATAAATAGCATCTGTTCTCTAGCCAATTTGTAAGCTTATGTAGTGCCAAATATCACCACTCTCGTTTTAGAGGTAGTTGTAAAAACAATATATAAATTACTCTTATAATCTACTAAGACAATATAAATTAGTATTGGAATATTTATTGGAGCCCAGGAAATAAATTATTTCCAAGTGAGATTTTCTATGGCCCTACAAAGCATGCTTCACCATAGAGAAAAATGTTCCTCACCGTTGTAGTGAATAGGTTTTTATCTACACTATCAGTTGTAAACCAATACTACTTTTAAGTACATACAAGCCAGGCCATGGATACAAGTACAGTCGTATTCACATGGATCTCTGCCCCTGAACTGCCCAGGATCTCCTCTTGCTCACCATGGACCACCTACCCTACCTCATGTCATCTTCAATTGTTTCAGAGTCCCCCGGGCGGCATCTCACACATGCCCAGGGAAAATCTTCTCAGGTTCTTTTCTTCCAGATTCCTTGACACAGTGTCGCAGGCACTACCTTTGCTCAAAGTGCTTTTTACGAAAACATTACTGCACTTGGCATGGTTGCCTTTTGAGTTGGGCTGTTCTGCTTCCTTCAGTTATTAAATTATGGTGGTTTATGGAACAAGGTAGAGATGGGGGAAGACAAGCAAGGGAGTGAGACACACTCCCATCCCCTTGATGATTCTTGTCTATCTCCTCCATTTCCCTTTTGTAAGCGTGTCAATCATACAAATAAATATTTGGTGGGAATGCTTAACCCCACCAGGTGGACTCCACCTAAGAATTAATTTCTGTCCATCCAGAATACATAGCTGTGACTCAGCACCTCAATTGACTGAGGGACTTGCAACATTAGAATCACCTGGGAGCTTGTGAGAAATGCAGAAACTCAGGTTCCACTTCAGACCTATTCTATCCAGAATCTGCATTTTTTAAACACAATTCTCTGCTGATTCGTTTACACAGTAAAATATAAGAAGTGTTGGTGTGAGCATGTTACTCATGATGGTCTTGCTAGCTTTATGTTGTTACAAAGCCACAGTACTTATGCTTACCCCAGCTGGTCATCATACACTTTCTGCTATTAATAATAATAGCGATCAGCTAATCTATCACTGTTGGGGGGAAATAATTAAAACATTAATTTTTTAATTTTTTAAAATTTATTTATTTAATATTATTCTTTTACATTTTATGATGTTGTTGTGGAGCAGCTGGCAGAGAGGGAGAGAGTGGAAGGGGAAGGAAATAGGGTGGGAGAATGAGGAAGAAGGAGGGGTGAGGTAGAGGTCTGTGCACCCCCCTCATTCCTGCAGGGGAGACCAGGGGGCTTCGAGTGGTGTCTTGGTCATTGCTAGCCTGTGTGCAAATATCAGGAGGGTGTGGCTGAAGCCCTTGTCCCCCCACTGCTCCAGCTTGGGAGCCCAGGGTTCTTCCTGTGAGGGCTCGGTGGTCATGGCTGGGCTGGTTGCAGGTGTTGATGGGGGGGATTTGTGGCTCAGGCCCTCAAACCCCCACCACCCTGGCTCAGCAGAGCCTGGGGTGCTTCCTGTAGCAGCTTGGTAGTCGTCACTGGCTGGTTGTGGGTGTCGGTGGGGCATGGCAGAGACCCCCAGCCCTCCCTGCTGCCTGGCTTGGTAGCCCAGGGGACTTCTGGTCCTTCTAGGTTTTATAGGAGTTCTTTGGTGATGAGAGACCTTTACTAGTTAATATAAAACTTTGTCTCTGTTCTGAAGGTATTTTGTTTTTTCTTCCAGTTCTGTGTTGGATTATTTGCTGTTCCTATCACTTAAACTCTGCACTGGAGCTAATTAGCTGTCCTTTGCTTACTTCTAGAATGGGGGAACTTCCTGTAGGGACAAGCACTTGAGCTCTGTGGTTGAGCTAAATTGTTGTTTTGCCACTGATTCCCTGGGGAAGGCTTTGTGTGCAGCTCAGGTTTTAATGGTTGACTTTATAGGTGCTTCCGGGACTTGTGAGATCCTGTACACCTGGGTTGTGTAGAAACTCTGGTCTTGGCCTGAGTCTTTTCATCAAACTGCACCCCCTGCAGTTCCATATTCCTGACCAGTCTCCTCTGTGTGGTCCTGTGCTGGTTGAGGGGCAGATCAGCTGTCCTTGCTGTGCCCCAGTGTTCTCCCAGTGGGCCCATCTCCCCTACTGCCTGCATTCCAAACAGTCCCATGGGATGGGCCATGTGCCGGTCACCTGCAATGACTCACCATCCTCTGAGTGGCTTCTTCTGATCAGTTGTTGTGGCTCCTTGCTCCTGTGTGGGTCTCTGGGAGCCTTATTAGTGGTCTTGTTGGCCTGGGGGCCACCAAGGCCCTCTTCTCCCCTACAGCTTCCAAGCAACTTCATCTGAAGGGCACAGCTGTGGCTTTTGCCAGCTCCTGCTCTGTGCGCTTCCCAGCTCCAGCCTGGGAGCAGCCAGGGCTCGAAATGGTCGGAGCAGTTCTTTCTTTCTCTAATCATGGCTTCCCTGCTTTCATGCACTCTGTAGGTCTCTCCTCCTCTTCCCCTGAGCTCTAGCAGCCCCAGTGTGGCTGTCATTGCTTTTTAGTAGTTGTAAATTGGTTGATTTGTGGGAGAGAGTGACACTGGCAACCATCTATTCCACCATCTTGACCAGAAGCTGAGACATTTATTTTTAAAAATGAGGTAAGATAACTAGTCAACAAAACTAATTTTTAAAAAATTTTTATTGAAACATAATTGATTATGCATATTTGTGGGGCACAGAGTTATTTATCAGTATTTGTGTTCAATATGTGATAATCCAATCAGGAGAGTTAGTACATAATTTTTAAAGAGGTAAAATACCTAAACAAATTGCAAAAGAATTTATTAATTTCATATTATTTAATGGGTTACATTTTCTCAATTAGAAGTCAGAAATTATCTGACATTAAGGATTTTGACGTTCATTGAAAACTCTGAAAACCAGGCATCATTTCAGGTGCAACATACAGATAGGAAATATGATATCTGGATGAACAGTAAAGATGAATCCATATCAATTGTGCACATATTTTCTTTGTGAATCTGGGAACTTGATATTAAAGAGTTAGAAACCATGCATGCTCTTTGTGAAAGAACTAAAGTAAATTTATTTGCTGAGTATTTGTTAGTTACTGTAGGAAAACCCAGAGTTCTTAATGAATTCATTATTGAATAGGAAAGAAAACACTAACTCCTAGATATAAAGTGGAGTGGACTCACAGTTAACTCCATTGGGAAAACTATGGAAAGTCTAATCAAAGGGCAACTTCGATATCGTTTTTCTATTCTCAGGTTATTTTTCTTCTTACTTGAATGCTTTCATGGGTAATGTCAGTTACCATTGTTTATTATGGGTGTACTGAGTATTTGATGACTCTCAAATATATATTTCCTGCTCTTTTCTATCCCCCAAGTATTAGACTCATATTTCCAACTGCCTGCTGCAAATTTGTGCTTGAATGTTCCAGATGTAGCTCACCCTCTCTAGCACTGAGCTCGTCATCTTTCTCCTTCCTGAATTCTTTATCTCAAGGAAAAATCCACCTGATCTCCAAAGTTAGAAACCTGAGCATCAGTGATGTCCCCTTTTCTTCATGCCATTGTCTAATCAATTTCTTATAAAATTTAGCCAGTTGGAGCTATTTCATTTCTTTCTAACAATGCCTTCTAAACAGCTCTTCCCTATCAAGACAAGATAGTTTATAACAATGTTTACAAAGGTCTATCTTATCCTTGTCAGGCTGTATTGTAATTGTCTACTTTTCATCTGTCTCCTGTATTCAACTAGGAACTCCTTGAAGTAATGGAGTCTCCTGTTAATATTATTATATTTACAATCTAGCACAGAGACTGACATATAATATTTATACAATAAATGCTTTTTTTGAATACTTTGTTGACATGAAGTAGCATGTAGTTTAGAGCTTGAAAATAAATAGGATCGATAGTCACTAGTCTAGTACAAAACTGATGGCACCGATTTTGTATGTCCAACTCTTGTGTACCCCACCTTTTTTTAACACTATACACTGACCTCCTGAATTGCTTTTCATACAGATGTTTACTCTTTCATATCAAAGGTGATGAAACATTCGAGCCACTGCACTGTAGTGCTGAGGACCAGCCTACAGCCAAATTTGAAGGTGTTGCCTTCTTTGTATTGAAGAATATATGTGTGCAAATTATTTGAATAATTGCATTGATTTGTATTCTTATTCTATAAAATAATTAAAAAGTGCTAAACATTCTGATGCTAGTGAAAGAAAATGTAGGTCTTGTACTTAATAATATTGCTGTGAGATGAAAATTATTCAGGACATCAAAAGCCAAGAATCTTTATCCTTCATGGGATGCTTTTGGATTTAACCAAGTTAAGTATGGAATCATTGAAAAAAAACCAAAGTTAGATATACTTAGATATGTGAATGATGTGCTGCAAATATATTGTCAGTAAGTGTGCCTAAAGGCAAAGGTATGATTAGATGTCCTAGGAATGGAACTTTATTGGGGGTATAGAAGCTGAGTGATATCTTTATATACATATATAGGAATAGATCTATCCCCTCTTTATTCCCATTTATATGGTAACCATATTCTGTGTACCCCAATCAGGACACATTTTAATACATGGTGAGATAGATAGTTGACAGTGTAACCAGATATTTAGAATTTGCATAAGTTTAGAAAATCTGAGGCAGATCAACTCATTGCCTGATTGACAGGTGAGAGGAGTACAGAACATAATTTTTACCCAATTCAATTGAATACTGTATTTTTTAAAAATTCCCATGAAAAGCTTAGTTTGGTTAAAATATCAGGGAAAAAACATTGCAATTTTGGCAAAATAACTGCCATGAACTCTGTAAGCAGACCTTCCATTTAGACATACTCAGTATCTTTAATCACAAAGCACTGAAAATCAAACCCCTAAAGATTTTTATTCCTTTATTTATTTATTTATCTTCTTGTCGTTAGCTTGTACTCATTAGGTTGTTTAATACTCAAGTATCATTCAAAGAGATGTCACAATTCAGGCCAGGGATTGGACAGTAAAAGGCTCAAAAAATTTAGTTGTTGAGAGTAACTGTCATTCAGTAACTCAAAATAAATATCACTACTTTGGGCAGAAATTGCCCCTTGGCAACTTGAAGTATCTTTTTTTCTCTCAAAGCCTCACAAATGGTAAAGTTGTGCTGAATGAGTGTCTTTAGTATCTACATTCAGGAAAAAAATGTGTTTCTCTGAAGAATAGTGAAAAGTCTTTAGAAAACTTGGCTAGGATGGATTTGAACAGATCTCTTTTCTTGCACTGCAAAAAGCCTTTAGTTTGTTATCGTATCTTCAAGTGGGATCAGTCTGTAGCAAGTTGAGTCCCACTGCCAGGATTACAAGTCTTCAGTTACAAAGCAGAAGACAGAAGAGAGCTCTACGTCTTGTCACAGAAATCATTGCCATTTGTTAAGGTACTCTAAGCATCAATTAATCCTCTCAGACAGAGGTGAGGAAGCGAAGGCTAGCTGGTTTAAGTTAGGAAGAATGGTATCTCCCTTTTGTGACATATTTATTGATAATATATTCACTTAGGTACATATATGATACATTAAACAATGAATGCACTGATACTTGCTCTCTACATCACTGAGCATAAAGCAACTTCTTAGTGAACTCTGATAGTTGAAGATTTCATTTGACACACAGGTAGACATTTTGTTACCTTAAAGAGATGATTTTATATGTGAAGGTTTCCTGTGATTTTACCTGTGCCTCCAACTTGGCCTCATTCCCTACCATTTCATCTTTTGAATTTTTTTTTTAAATTGACATTTACTTGTTCATTTTTGTGGGGTACAGTGTGTTGTTTCAATACATGCAGATACTGCAAAATGATTTACTTAGGTTAGATAGCATAGTTTTGTACCTGTTTATCCTTTGCATTGTAAATACTGATGAATGTAGTGACCCTCTGTTTCACTTTTTTATGCAGCTAACTCCTACTGATACTTCAAAATGAAGCTCAATGCCATTCTTCAGAAAGCCATACCTAACCAGCTGGTCTGGACGAGGGTGGCCTTCCATTCCACCCCATAGTTCTCCATGCATTCTTTCTATCAATGTGGGCCATGTTAATGCATCTGTCTCCCCTAATAGACTGTAATATACTTGAGAACAGGATCACAACTCTTTGAATCCCAAGTTCAGTCTATTGCTCATGTACTTTATGTGATTAGTACATCGGTGAATATCATAGCTTTCCTACCTTCTGGGACTTTCAGTTTATTGAGAAGACAGATATACAAATACATTTTTGATTCCAAGGCAATACAACAGCATAAAACAGAGTGGCATACTTTAGATTTGGGATCAGGTAAGTCTTTGGGAAAGAGAACTGAAATTTGAGACCTGAAGGATGATAAGACTTCCTTAGGCAAAGCTTGGAGGTAGGCGGAGCATTTCCAACAGAAGAAAGCACTGATTGAAGGCCTTGTGCATAAACCTGTATTATGCTTTTAAAAATGCTCACAGTACTTTACTGAAGAATAATTTACATGTAATAAGATGCATCAATCTTCAGAGTGAAGCTTGAAATTTTAACATGTATATACGCTCATATAACCCCCACCCAGATCAAAGTAGAGAACATTTTTATCTCCTTTCTAATTTTCCTTGTGTCCCTGTTCTAGACAGTTCCACCCCAGGAGGTACCCACTATCCTGGCTTCAATCCCTCAGTCTGATGCTTTTAAAAATCTGAAAGAAGTTCAGGGTAACAAATGTAAGGAGCAAGGTGAGAGAAGAGAGAGATGAGAATGTGGAGGTAGGCATGAGGCAGACCATGGAGAGTGCTGAGAACCTCATTCAGTTTTTGGACTTTTGGCCTAAGTGAAATGAGTCACTGCTGAAGATCTGAGCAAGAGGGATTAATGTATTCACAGCTGTAGTAATTGAAGGTTAAGAGCGAAAATAATGGAACTAGCTAGGAAGTTAATGCAATATTCTTAAATATTGCATTCCATCATTTAAAGAAAATGATGACATGGACCAAGGAATAGCCTATAGAAGAAGAAAAATCAACAGATTTAAGATGTATTTTGAAATTCATAGATACTTAAGAAACATTTGTTAAAATGAACTGCATTATTTTAGGAAAGAGAATCTTTTAAAAGTTATGGTTGCATTTAAACAATTAATGTCACTGAAGGCTGTAGAGATATTCCCCCAATTTTAAACAGTATTTATTATTTTCTATGTTGACAAAGTCTGAGAGTACACCAAAAGGTTCACAGAAGAATAGAATTAAAAGACAACATGAATCTTTCCATGAACGTTTTGAAGACCCCATGTACTTCATAATTAATTCATTTTATTTTTCCATCTTCAAAGGGAATAATGCTTGGGATTTTCTATAACATCTAGCCAAATATTTGTCTTTTGGCCATGAAAAAGATTTTTCATCTTTCTTTATAGGTACTGTAATGTGTTTAAAATTATTACCAAACATAAAAATTTCCATATTTTGTTCACATCCTTGAAATAGGACTCACTTTGCTAGCAAAAAACTAGTATAGTGAATAAATAGTCCCAAGAGATATGTTGTTGAACACTTGTACTCATAGATCAGGACTGAGTTTTTAAGCAAATTAATTCTATGCTAAAAATATTGAGTGGCATTTGCATATTACCTAGGTAAACATCCTGTCACTCACCAAAAATACATACATTTTTGTTTGGTTTTCCTTTTCTGAATCATCTAGGTCATTTTTCCAAATGATATAACCAGTTTTTGTTTGTCTCCACCTTTTGAAAACCTGATGCCAGATTCTTTACCTAATTGGTAAAACTGAGTGATAAAAAGTAAGGTATTAGTTTTCTAGGGCTGCTGTATCAAAGTACCACAGAAAAGGTGATTTAACAAAACAGAAACTTACTGATTTAAAACACAGAAATTTGTTATCTCACAATTCTGAAGGCTGGAAGTTCAAAATCAGGGCTCCCTCTGGGAGTCTGGGAAGATTTTTTCCTTTTCTTTTCCTAGCTTCTGGTGGTTTGCTGGCCATCTTGGCTGTGCCTTAGCTTGCAGAAGCCTCAGCCCCTGGTCTTCACATGATGTTCTCCCTGTGTCTCTGTCTCTTCACAGTGTATTCCTTTCGTAAGGGCACTAGTCATATTGGATTAGGGACCCATCCTACTTCAGTGTGACCCCACATTAATATTTTTTGTTATAAAAGAATTTATTTATTTTTAATTGAAACATATTGATTTTACATATTTATAAATTGCAGTTGTATTTCAATACATGTATCCAATGTGTGATAATCAAACTAGGATAATTAGCCTATTTATCATTGCAAAGCTTTATCATCTCTTGGTGCTGAGAACATTTATCTCCTCTCTTCTAGCCAGTTGGTAACATACAGTAGTTATTGGTTATAGATGCCTAGCACTTCTGTACACCAATAGAACTTATTTTTCCTATCTACCTGTAATTTTGTGTCCATTAACCAAACTCTCCCTATCCTCCTACCCTCCCTTGAATCTGCAACAATCCTATTTCCAAATTAAGTCTGAGGTACTAGAGGTTAGAACTTCAACATATCTTTTTTCTTTGGTGGGTGGGGGAGACACAATTCAACCCATAACAGTTACCAAAATTGATAAAAGTAAAATCTTCTAACAGTGGAGAATTACCTAGTCAAACTTTCCATTTTCTACACACATTTTCTTCATTATATGCAGAGAAATAACTAAATAGAATTATGAAAAGCTCTATTCTCCAGATGTAGGCTGGATCCCGTCACTGATAGCTCATGGAGTCAGACAGAACCTGGAGAACCGGGCAAACGGTGCTTTATATTTCCATGCCTAGTTCATTCCTTTTATTGAGGAACATGTAGTCATCGGCAAAATTTTCTTAGAGTAAGCTATGCATTTTTGTTCATAATATCTACACTTTTTCATTCTGTTTCTCTCTAGTCTCATTTGATATAGGCAAAATAAAATAGAATTCTGATGGACGGCTTTTGTTTCTACATCCTGCATAAGTTGGGGTATTAAATACCGAAGTGCTTAACAATTCTGTTTAGGGTGGATTTTAATTGCTTCTTCCTCATATTTGGGAAAATGCATCATTTGTAGTGAGTTTTACTGCTGTAGACGGATGATCTGAATTATTCAGAAACTCTGGTTTTGAATTTCCTCAGTAAAGTGATTTTTTTTCTACTCAGTTCTCTGGTTATTTGCCAATGCTCAACTGACACTTAATGCACACCCACTGACCACCAGGCACAAGAAAAAAGAGATGAACTATAATCTCTACAATCAGATATCTCTCCCTAAGTGACTAAATTAAGGACTATTTTTTGGCTACATTTCTTAATAACTTGCACGTTGGATTATGATATATTCAAATACAGAAATGAAGTAAACAGACTCAGATGAATAAATACTCCTTCATTAGGGGATGTTAAAGTTATGCATGTACTCTTTGATTTTGTGACTTATATTTGTTATTTATTTATTTTTATTCCAGCTGAAAGAGACATCAGTGTGTACTGTGGGGTGCAGGCCATTACAATGAAGATTAACTTTTGCACAGTACTTTTCTCCGGTTATTCTGAAACAGATCTGGCACTGAATGGAAGGCATGGGGATTCCCACTGCAGGGGGTTCATCAATAACAACACCTTTCCAGCAGTGGTCATTTTCATCATCAATCTCAGCACCTTGGAGGGCTGTGGAAACAACTTAGTGGTAAGATTAGTGTGAAATTGTGTGCTGGGTCTGCGGTTATAAATTAAAAAAAAAAAAATCTCATTTCATGAAACAATCAGAAGCCCAATCTTTCAAGAAAAAATTCCAAAAAAACTGAACAAATCACTCTCTTTTGCCTGTTTGAGGCTTGTACTTCCAATTTTACAATTTCATCTTCCAATAATGGTTCTGGTTATGGTAGCCGGGCAGTTGAGGGGCCTGAGGTCAGATCTAAGCAACATTCTTTTGTGTGAGTGAGATTGACGATTATTTCTTTATCACTAGCCATATTCCTCACACTTTTCTATGGAAGTCTTTGATCATACAAACAATGTTTATTTTAGTGAATTTGGCAGTGAATCACTTGGCTTGTTGCTTTAGTGAACTCATTCAGAAAGAAAGATAAAAGATAGAGATATGGGATCTTCTTTCATGTTTACCATTGAATGATCTACACCAGTGCTTTGTAAAAGACAGCTGTCAGTATTTCTGGTGTGAAATTCTTCCTTGTGTGGGACTATCCTTTCCTTTTAAAATGTTTATTGTACCCAACCTTACCCATGAAATCCCAGTAACACTCTCTCCAGTTATTATGAAAATGAAAACACCACTTGAAATATTTTTACTCTGAATAAGAACTGCTAATCTATACCATCCATTTATTCGTTAATTCATTGAACACCAAAAATGAATTTAATAAGGAATTGACTCTCCAGGGAATTAAAATTAATTGAAGTGAATATATAGTGATGGGGGGTATTAGTAACACTGAAATTCACTTAGTACTATTTTCCATTTTGCTTGTTTAAATACAATCTTATCAGTAAATGCTGACAAAGATAAAAAGGA
Source organism: Galeopterus variegatus (assembly GCF_000696425.1). Taxonomy (NCBI): domain Eukaryota; kingdom Metazoa; phylum Chordata; class Mammalia; order Dermoptera; family Cynocephalidae; genus Galeopterus; species Galeopterus variegatus. The sequence continues at coordinate 33,482 of NW_007734178.1, read as the reverse complement.
GATACAAGACACATGACCACTTAGCTCAGTGAGGAAGGACAAATTGGCTTTTGTTCTTCACAAGTTGTGGTTTGGGATTAAGGAAGAAGGCTTGACTGTTCTGAGGACAGGGCCTCTAATACCTGTTGGGAGACAGAAAACAGAAAAAAAGGTTTCTCTGAATCTCCTTTATCTTTTCCCTGAGGGCAGTAAGAATACTGTGCCCATGACTGCTTCCAAACCTGCAGCTTGGGTATTGCAGACGCTTTTTATTAAAAACATTTATTCATTTCTCTTTGTTGTGTGTGGAGAGGTTTTGCAGTGGGCCTAAGGGAGAGTGCTGCGGATTGATTATGAAGCCTGTGTGTTTCCTGGTGGAGGGAGGAAGCCTGTGTGCATCAGAGCACTTCCACTACTCCTACCATGCTGAAGCCCTTCCTTCATGGTCTTTCTTCTCTGGATTTAAGTCACCTTGCCCTGCCACCTAGAAAACAACTCAGGAGAAAAGCCAGGAAAAGTGTCTGTGTGTGTGTGTGTGTGTGTGCTTTTTACTTTTTTTAAGAGCTGAATACCTCTGGTATAAAAATTGCTACATAAATGTATATGTGCATGTGTGTATGTGTGTGTGTGTGTGTGTGTGTGTTTCACAGATGGAATTAGTATGTTTAGCTACCAAGTCAGTCAAACAGTAGGAAGAGAGGAAGATTTGCTTATTTTTCACTTTTTGCCTTAGCTGTCACCAGCTTTGGAGTCCGCTCTAATGGCATTCGTACATGAGAAAAATTAAGTGGACTATGAAATCACTGGATTAGAATCCTAATGTTTTCATTTGTAGAGATTCTTGCCCCACTCATGAATTAGCTAGATAACCTTAGCTTTGCCCACATGCTGTTAGGTTCATGCATAAAGTCTATTCTACTGTTGAAATGAAGTATTACAGGTCTCAATAATATCTGCTAAAGATATTTATTGAGTACCATATTGTATTTGACATGGTAAGAGAAGTTGTGTTCTCTCAGATCTTATAGAGATTGAGAAAAGTATTGGTTATTCCTGATATGGTGGTTCTTCAGTTTTAATAGAATTGAAAAATCCAATGAAAGTAAAGCACTCCCAAGAAAATACACATGTAGACAATATTTTCACATCACTTCTGAGAGTTCATGACCCCCTGAAGCCCATCTGTGAACTATCACCCTAGAAGGAGATGAGAGTCTCCGTGAACTGCAGAGGAAGACCCAGAGAAAACCAATCCTCAGAGCATTTGTGACCATTATTCATTTGTTCACAGTTTTTTCTGGGCCTAAGATGCTGGTCACTGTGCTATGCTGAGGGTACAAAGGTGAACAAGACAGAAAGAAAGCGTCCCTGCCCACAACGAGCTCCAATGACGGCTGAGGGGACTGCCACGTGAGCAGCTGCTCATGCGCTGTTCCCTCTGCTATCATTGAGACAAGCATTGCATGTGGGGGAGTCAGGGGAAGTGTACCAGGGAAGAGGAGATCCTAGGAAGGATTAGGATATAACATGCTTAAGGGAGATGGGGGGAGAGAGAGTTGGCTGAGTAAGTATGCACAGGGGCCACAGCAACAGGGCCTTGGGGCAGGAGCATTATTGCTAAGAGTGGGAGCCTGGAGATATGTACAAGCTTAGTGGAAAACCAGGTCAAACTAACAAGGGTCTTTTCATTCATGCCAGAGAATTTGGACTTTATCCATAAGTGTTTTCAAATTACTTGTTGTAGCCCTCTATTTTCATAATCTCACTCCTTTCTTATTTACGAAGTATGAGTAAAATGTCTTTGGTACATATGAACTTTTTTTTTGGTTAAATGACATATAATCACTTGTAAATTGCCTTTTGTGTGTGTGATTTCAAAACCATCGTATATTACAGTAGAACCAGACTCTAGAAATGGTCTGGTCTAAAGTTTTATTTTACATATAAAGTGCCTAGATCTATATACGAGTAGCCACTTAATCATTGAACTTGATCTACCATTCTAACAGGTATCCACAGTTCCTGGAGTCAGTGCTTATGGAAATGCAACTTCAGTACAAATAGGAAATATTTCAGGATATATTGATACTCCAGACCCACCAACAATCATCAGCTATCTACCTGGGCTTCTTTATAAATTTAGTTGTAGTTATCCATTGGAATACTTGGTTAATAATACCCAGCTTGCTTCGTAAGTTTGCATTTTATTCTTGCTTTCTCATATTGTTTTTATGTTTGAGGCATTTCTTATCCATGAGGGACTTACAAAGATAGCAGGATTTGTTGAGAACAGCCAAACTCAAATGAGGTAATATGGACCATATTAAGTCTAATATATATCTACATCTATCTCTCTATCATCTATCTATATCTAATTTTTATGACTGATATCAACAGCTTGGAATATATATGAGTGTGTGTATGCATATATGTATATACATACATATATATATATATATATATTTGAGAATACTTCAAAAAGTTTGTGAAAAGATTTGTATTATCTTTTAATTCTATTTTTCCACAAACTTTTTGAAGTGCCCTTGTATTGAGATATATATAAACATACACACACACACACACACACACACATAAATTTCAGATTAAAACCAGTTCAGACCAGTCCTGTGTCAGCCTTGGGTTCTCATTTTTTTTGCCCAGGAACCCTGCATGCTTTAGCAGTCCTGAAGGCCCTGCAGTGTTTATAGTGTATAGGGCAATTAGTCGCTATATTGCTTGGTTCTGCCTGGCTTCCCTCCCTCTGCCATTTGATCTCACTGCTGAACTCTGCTGCTCCAGATTCTGGGGTCTCCATTACTCCAGCCCAGATGCCAGTGATATCCCAGGAAAAGTGGTATGGAATGAGGTTATGTCTTCATTTATTATTCCCAAAGCACATACTCCAAGACATGGTTATATCCACATTACAATGTAATCACCTGAACTTGTCAGATATTTTTGACAAGATGGGGTGATTGAGTGAAAACTTTTTCTCTCCAGTTTTAGGGTTTGCTATTATAAAGTCATAGTTATTGTTTAATCTTAGTTATAAGGGAACATGGAGGCCACATTCTGTTTCAGTTAAAAAATGTTCATAGCTGGTTTGAATAGCACAGTGATGATAAACACCTTGGTCAAAAGCCAAGACTTCAATGTGGAAAATGAGAAAAGAAAGGCCTTGAGTCAAGATATAGGTGTAGAGAGAAGCATCTCTCATTCTGTCTCCCTGCCTCCCCCATAAACACTTGCCTGATCTTTAATGTTGGAAATTAATTTATTTGTTATTTATTACATACCTACTATTTACCATGCAATGTTCTAGCAGTGAACAAAGTAAAAAATCCCTGAGTTCATGAAATTTCTATTCTAATGGAATTGATGAAATCATATTTGCAGCAGATTCAAGTTCTTATAAAATAAATTTTTTCTGCAAAATGCCTCATATATGTAAGGCAAAATGAAAAAAAAAAGACTTTCTAAATAAAAAGATGATAAGTAACAGTCTGCCTTTACTTGTCTCCTCTTGCTTTTTGATTATTTTTTGTTCAGTGATTTAACTGGGCCCACTCCAGGCCCAGTTAAACGTATGACAGGGTTACTCAAGAGTTCTATTGCCTTAAATCGAACATTCCGGTATAAACGAAACTTTAATTTAAAATTTCATCAGTGCTTTCCTTTCCCTAAATCTGTTTTAGGTCCTCAGCTGCTATTTCTGTGAGAGAGAACAATGGCACATTTGTCAGCACTTTGAACTTGCTACTTTATAACGTAAGTTGATGGGTGAAGGATATTTTCCCTTTCACTGTTGTGAAACGCCATTTATGGGAACGGCTTTTATATCAAAGTCTACTGAAAGCCACATTAACCCTGTTACACTTTGGTAACATTTACCCATCTTTACTACCATTTTCATATTATCAGTGATAAAGGTACACTAAGAACTCCATGAAATTTTCTCAAAGTTGATAAACGATTTAAATTTCATATTGTAAATGTGATTCTGTGATAGTTATTACAAGTTCTATCTATATTTAAATGCATATATTTATTTATGTGTGGGTGTACAGCCATCGTCAAGGTCAAGATGTGGGGAATAATATTTTTGTGATAAATAGATATGAAAAGTCCAAATGATTCTTCTCTTGGAGGCATCCTTGGTGATGAATGTGTTAATATTTTCAATATGGGTTTTGGCTGATGACAGTTCTGTCACATTTGTAATAATTTGGATTGGACTAAAAAGCATTGTCTAAACTTTTGTCATGTAAATATCAAAAGTGGCAGCAAAAAAAATACATGGATTTCTATTTATAAGAGTAACATTAATCCCCCAAATGATATTTTCATGTTGATTAAAAATTTTTATTCATACATTTTAAATGCCTGATTTAAATATCAATTTTTCAATCTATCAACCAACATTTTTGTAAATTATGAATCTGATTTTTGCATTATTATTCATGTCATCATGGCACCGAGTTATAATTCATGCAACTGATTTAAAAGTCAGTGCTTTATACTTTGAATATAATGAGCTATAAATATTGTAGTAGGACATTTTCCAAAGGCATTTAAAAAAATTATGTTTATAAGTTTATAGTCTGACACCACAGAGTTCTAAACAACAAATTAAAACGTGTTGGAATGAAGATTGCCTTTCTGTCATTTCTAAACTTTCTTCTGCAAAAACAAGCTGCCAACTTACTTGGTTCTACAATTCTCAGCAAATACATTCCAATATTCATTCCCAATATGTCCAGATATTTATTATTTCTGTGAGCAATATTTATATAAATAACTTTAAATTGGAAAGTTTCTATCTGATGATTTATATGTGTAAGCTCTCTGAAGTAGAATTGAGGTGACTAGTTTGGATTCAATATTATTTATTATAATTGAATGAGACAAAGAATAGAATTCCCAGTGGTAAAAAACCGAAAAAATATATCCACATGGAATTTAATGATACCATTATTTTCTGTGAAATTAAACTATTCTCTCCCTTGAGAAGCAGAAAATCAAAATTTAGAAGTGCAGGTTTGAAGAGAGCTTTGTTATTTAGGTCTTTCCTGTACCACTAGAAATGGTATACACTGTAGCCCTGCTGTTAACATGACATAATCCTTCACAGGGTTTCTGGAATCTTAATGCTAAATAAAGCATATCATTTGATGATAACATTAATATTTTATGGTGAAAAAAGGTACTATTTTTTGATATCAGACTATAAATGAAATCAGTGATACCAAAATACTTCTATTTTTTAATCAGTTTGCAAAAAAGTATTATTGGTGGTTGAATTAAAAAAATTAAAGTGAATTTAAAAAGTTATTTACTAACCAGTTTTTTGGTAAAACTCAACCATTTCCCCACAAACTAGTTTTAATTTTTAAAAAATTAACCATACTTTATATTTTTAGAGCAGTTTTAGTTTTACAGAAAAATTGATCTGGAAGTAGAGTTTCCACACTAACTCACTCCCCTGCACACAATTTCCTCTATTACTTAAATCTTGTATTAGAGTAACATTTGTTATAACCGATGAACCAATATTAACACATTATTAACCCAAACAGATAATTTACATTTAGGTTCACTTTTCCTGTTGTACATTTTATGGGTTTTGACAAATATATAATGACATGCTCCCATCATTGCTGCATACAATAAAGAAGAGTTTCATACATACATCATTCTGTATACATACTGAAGAGTTTCACTGCCCCAAACAAAGTTTTTAACACGGTGCCATTATAGTATTTTGCCATGTTACAGGACATTAAAAAATAGTAATCGACATTAGAAGAAAAATTTGGTATACTTTTACTAATTGATACAAAAATCATATCTTTCACTTGTTTGGAACACTATCATGTAACTAGCCAAATGTTATCTTCTTGTATCATTTCAAATAAAATATCGTTTTATAATCTTTAGGGGCCATTACTTCCTATTTCACAGGCAAAGTTCCTGATTTCTAACCCTTAGGAATGATGAAAAGTTGTATTATATACCTACTACTCTTATTCTCTGGCTTGTTACTTGGTGAGAAAAAGTTATACCTAATTTGGATGTAGCACGATTGTTTATTTCTGTGTTTTCTGGGATTCAGTAAGTGTACTCAGGAAAATTATATTTATAAAAAACAATGACTTTTAATGACTGTGATTTCCACATATGCAGGTTATTTCAAGTTGAACTGTGGCCTTATTTTGGTCTAATATAAATATATCAGTTTTTTCCTCTGTGGAAATGGGAAGTGAGGATGGATGCCTTTGTGTATTTGAACCGTACCTAAATGTTAGTGTCTTCTGAGTGGATACAGAAACAGCAACTCTAAAATAGGGTTATGATAATTATGAATTTTTTTAAACATTGAAAGAAACCTAAAATAGATATTATTCATTTTAGGAACAACATAGTATTAACAAGAGTAAAGGCAATTATGCAAAATAAAGTCAGGAAATTACTTCTTAGAAGAAGTTTTGGGAGAAAAAAATTGATGGTTTATGATTGGTCTACACCTGAGTCATACATCATTCGCAAATGACTCAGCAGTGTTATACTTGTACAAAATAGCCATCTTCAGGACAGTATTGCTGCAAATATAATATGAAACATCTGTATAGTTAATGAAGTGTGGATTACTTAGAGAAGTTAGAAAAGAGAGCCAGAAAATAATTAAATAAAAATATAACCTATCAGGCATGGTTAGAGGAACCATTTTCATTTATCATAGAAATACAGAAAATAGATTGAAGAGTACAGTTTCCAAGTATAGCATATAATCCCTCACTTATCTGGCTTTATTTGGGAATGAAAATTTCCATATGAATGCATTTTTCTTGAACTATTATTGTTTTAATTTTAAAAATTCAAAATATATTGCTTCCTTCCCTGCTTTCTGACATGCTCCATATTTTGCCTTTCCTTGAAGACTTTGATTTCATAATGAACATTAAAAACTTTTCTTAGCTGCCAAAGAGCAATATCTTTACAGTCCCTAAATGTGGGGATACAATTGGCCTCTAGTTAAATAATATGACTGCTTAAATTTTGGAGGTTGTCTTTTTTTTTTGCTTTCTACAATTTTTTCTGTTTTTCTTCATTATCAAATCATAGCTTTCATTTCTTAATTTCTAATCTGCTGCTTTAATATATCGTAGATTGCAGAGTGATATAAATAAACTCTCTAGAATTGGTCTCAAATAAGGGTAAAGACATTAAAATGAAGTCCTGAGACACCCTTTTATAAGTAACCACCAAAGAATTTGATTCAGGAACTCTATGGCATGTATTCTGGCAATGCTGAAAATGTGTTGGTCTCTTTTTGGTTTTCGATTAAATTTTGGTAATTTCAAATTGCCGGATAAGTGATTTGATAAAAGATTATCAAAAGTATAAAATCTACAACTCTAAGGGCTTAAATTGAAGCAGGTATAACTTAAATAAACTTAATATCAGCCATTAAAATAATTTAAATAAATGGAATATTAATTTTGGAAAACTAAATATTGACCACTGAATATTAAGCAAACTGACCTCTGAATATAATTTAAATATACTGAGCACTAATCACCATATATTGTTAAACTATGGAAACAAAAGATTTATGCATGAAAGTCAATTTGTTACACAGATGTGGTTTAAGAACAGTTCTGCCAAGAAACCAGAGGATTAAATAAATCCTTTTGGAGTTGGTTCTGTAGGTCTATGTTGATTTACCTCTTTTTTTTCTATAACATTGTTGTTTTAGGTGGTAAATGTGCTGTTGTTGGGGAGGTAATGATAGATTGTTTATTGTTTCATCATTAGGATTCAACCTACAGTCAGCAGTTAATTATCCCAAGTATAGGATTACCTTTGAAAACCAAAGTATTTGCAGCTGTACAAGCCACTAATCTGGATGGCAGGTATTTTCAAACTCTTATCTTTTGTTGGTTACAACACTTTGGCTACTTAAAGCCTCATGAGTCATAAAGTTAGCTCATTCATTTTTAAAATTTAATTTGAGAAATACTGTCATTGCCACACTGTTTAGGCATGCTAATAAAAAGAAAAACAAATTGCAAAGTTTAAGGGGTGACACTCATTTTATGCTATTAATTGGAAAATAACAAGTCTTCACATAAAGGAGGAGAGGAGTAGTGACTGGAAGAGGGCATCTTCTGGGATGCTGGAATGTTCTATCTTCATCTGAAAGATGGTTAACCAGATGTGGTCATTTTGTGAACACTTTTGTGTAATTTTCTGTATGTAATATTACTTTTCATACAAATTTATTAAAAAACCAAAGAATTCTCCCCATAAGGGTCTGGACCAAAATTATATGAAATGATCTCCAGAAACATGTCTGCAATTGAGTTTCATATGATACTTAAAAAATTCAGAATCATCAAAATGGAAAGAGGTCTCAAAAGCTGAAGATCTAATCCTGCCCTATTAAAAATGTAATGTGTAAATGATTAATTGGGGTTTCTTGGATATTATTGCCAAATTTTGCATCCCAAAGAGACTGGTGTACTCTAGAAATTTGGTTCTTCCTTACTGTCTCCCTTTTTGTCTTCTTCATATTTCTGCTTTTGGATATATGTGACTTTTAAAATTGTCTTAGTAAATGCAATTTTTTTTACATCTTATTGGCATTCACTTTCCATGTATTAGCATTTTTTATAACACTCAGAGTTGGAATGAAATACTGTATAAATCTGGGCACAATCTGGCCTGTGGAGAAGGCTCTGTATTACCTTCATGGCTTTATTTATTTTTTTTTACCTGTCACAATCTCTATCTTGAACTCCCACTCCCACGCCCACTGATTCTTCCATTTAATTTATACACCAAACTCCTTTGTTGTATTTGGTACTATAAAATTCTCTGTCCTCTGTTAGAGACAGTAACTTCTGGAAACAAAAGGCCATTGTTTAGAGTGAACATATAAGCATCTGTCTATGTATGTAGCTCACTTTTGGGTTTTGTTTCTTCAGAGTTTGACCATTTAGTTTGGTTTGTTCACAAGGTTTGTTCATTTTTGTGGCTTAGCCTTAACTCCACTTGATGTGTCACAGATTTTTAAACACCTTGAATTTAGGAGAAAGTTTTAATAAATAAGTAGCCTCTGGAAATAACAAGTAATCAAAAACTATATTCCATGCAATAAGAGGTTTGTCAATATTTCCTTTCCTTAGATTAGCAACTAACAGTTAAAAGGAGATCCTGACACTAGATTATGTTTACCTCTTTTGTAGATGGAATGTCTTAATGGATTATTGTTACACAACCCCATCTGGGAACCCAAATGATGATATTCGATATGATCTCTTCCTTAGGTAGGTGTTTAAGTCTTGTATTGACAACAAATACCCAGTTGCAGATAAGTGGCATGAAAAATCTAAGTCAGACAAACAAATTATAGGGCACTGTTATAGCTTTTGAATTTCAAGTTTTACATTTTGAACTTTTAGTTTTTGTAAAGTTGGAAGGATAGAAGTTGAGAACAGTTTTCATCATAAAATGCTGATAAGGCCATTGTTAAATGAGGATTGTAGGTAAGTTAGCTCCATCAGAGATGTTTTATTCATGTTCAGGAGATATGGGAATATTTCACTGTCTTAGGAAAAGTATGGTTAGGATATTACTTGCAATAGAGAAAGGCAATGGGAATGTACTTATTTATCTGCAGCTAGACTGTCTCCTAGTATGACAAAAGGAGAATAAAATTAAAGTAATGGTCTGGATAATTTAGATTCCTCAATACTTTTGTTCATTTATCAGTATTTAATATGAAAGTATAATATAGCCTACCACTCCTTTTTTATCAGAGCCAATACCTTCAACTTCATTCCCCAACAGACAGTGATAGAGTGAATGTAATCTACATTTGGGGAAAGGGGACATTGATCATAAAACTATTCAATCAGCCCAATTCTCTTTCAGCATTTTTATCTGACAGCAGAACAGACTTGAGAGTCAAGCAATGTCTTCTAATCATGCTTATAAAATGCAGTTGGCTCAGATCACTGCAGCTTATTGACACATGATGGGAGTAATATAATGGGAAACCAAAAGAATACATTTTATTGTCTAATCAAGGTTAAGATGATGTTCACAGGGTATGGTCACACTGACAATATTATATATCCTATTTCTGGAAGTGTTAATTGGGGCAACATTTTTTGGGGGAAAATGTCAGATGTATCAAAAGCCTTAAAAGATTTTATATCCTTTGATTCTATTTTTAAAAATTGGAAAATATATTTTTAAATATTTATGATGTTCTAGTCTATCATGGGAACAAACTGTAAGTTCAGCAATAAGGAAATGGCTAGGTGAATTATAGAGACCAGTAAGTTGAGAGTTCACACAGACACTTCAATCATACAAAGTTATTAGTTAAATTGAAAAATTGCTTGGTTCTATTTTACCTTCTCCCATCCTGTCTCCTTGGTATTTCTATCCTTGACAATATGTGATTCTTTAAAATTTAAATGTTTTAAAATTCGAAGGGAAAAAATCAGCACACACAATTTTATATGCAGGTATAATGGACCTCATTGGTATGGTAGAAAAGACTAAGAAAAAGCACCAAAAGATTCACAGTGGTTCTTTATGCATAATAGGATTATGGATTATTTTGTTTTGACATTTCTCTTATTTTCCAAAATTTCTATAATGATTACATAATGATAATCTGGCATATGATCATCAGATATCTGTATGAATATGATGGCAGGTTAGTTCTGAATTTTTTCAGTTTTATTCTTGGAAACTATAGAGAGTGAAATGGATAACTAAAAAAAAATTTCTAAATGCCATTTTAGAATCTAAGAGGAAAAGAAAACCTAGAAATTCCACAATATGTCTTAGTGTTGATAAAAGCAGTTAGAACCAGGAGAAAGTGACGCAGGGATAGGTTGGCAGGAAGCTGTGTGGAGAGAGGTGGGAGAAGCAGGGAAGAAAAGTGGATGCTGAGGGATCCTAGAGGTGGCAGATCCCAGAAGCAGCCAGGAGAAATGCACACCTGGAAGGAGATGGCCCCACCCTGAGTGACAGTTGCTAGGAACAGGCTGAGATCAAATAGCTACCAGGGCTGGGGAATATACAGAATGGAGAAGGAAGGAGTAGAGAGTGCCCAGAGCCTCAGAAGTGGCAGATCCCTTAAAGTTCCAGCAAAAGCACACCTTCTAAAGGGGAAGGAATCACCTGGGAAGGCAGGGGAGCTACTCTTGGTGGCATAGGCTGGTGAATGAACCTGGGAAGTACAGGGCTCATGGTAGAGCCCTAGTGAGTGTCTTGAAGTTGAGAGAGGCAGAGAAAACTCAGCTACACAGTGGCACCATATTCAAAGAAACTGTCAACTATGGTCATTGTAAAATGGAGAAGGGGGCCCATGAGTTGGGGAAACCCTTGAGGAAAGTCATTATCATTCCACATTGCCTTAGGAGTTCCCTGAAAATAACAGGTCTAGGGAAATCCAACACTTTCAAATATGAATGGTAAACAACTGCAGGCATTTCTTGCAGTGTTCCAATCTACTACAAGAAAAAATGTTTAAAGATGAATTAAACTGCAGAAAAATGTTGCCATGGAACAGATAACATTTGTTGTTCAAGATTCCAACATGAAATTAAAAGAGTTAAAAAGTCATCGTAGTTAGGAATATAGACATATAAGAACTCAAATAAGTAAGGATAGGACAGTGCAAGGTAAGGTTATGAAAATGTGAAAAAGGAACTGAAAGAACTTAAGATGGAAATAAAAAAAATAAATGTATTACACAAAGAAAGACATAATTAGGAGGCATTCAAGGGAGAATAGACATAACAGAAAGCACAGTATGGGACACGGATAATTAAAAATAAGAAATGCAAATATAAAACAATATAAAAGAAAAGATAAAAAGGATTAGAGTAGGAAAGAAAGAAATAAAAGGTATGTAAAGGAAATTTGATATATGTATAATATGCATAATTAGAACCTTTCCCGAAAAAGCCAAAATAATAGAAAAAATATTTTAAAATATAATTCAGGAACACTTTCCTAAATTAAAAGAAAACTTTAATCTCCATAGTGAAAAGATGCCTTGGATTAAATTTCATTATGTGGAAACTAGGAAAAATATAAAAAGAAATAATGATCATAAATACAATAAAAATTGGAGCATTCGTTTCTCAGGAGACTTAAGTAAGGATATAGAAGATCTAAGTGACATAATCAGTCAGCTATACATTTTGAGGTAGCAATGTATAACAACATCAGAAAACAAAGTTCTCACCACCTGGAATTTTAAAAAATCATAAATAACACTTGTATCACAAGTGGAAATATAAACCAACATTTTGCAGTAAATTAAGAAAAGGTAGTTTCTTTTTATTTATTTATTTTGGTTTCACATTCTTTTTAAAAATTTCTTAAAGGTAGTTTCTTTGAAAAAATAAATCATAGAATCATAGGCTAATCTAATCAAGAAAAAAGGGATAAATGACAAATACAAAATAAAAAAAAAAAAGTGAGGAATCAACACAGAAATGAGGAAAGTATGGTCCTACCAGATTTCATAGTAATAAAAGCTCTAAAATTATTGAAGAAATGTGATATTATGTGAAATTATACACAAAGATAAAAGTTATAGAAGTAAATTGAGAAATTGATCCCAAAGCATTGGATTTTAGTATATGATAGAACGTGGTCACACAAACCAGTGGGATAAACAGGTCCTTTTTTTTTTTTTTTTCTTTTCTTTTTCTTTTTTTCGTGTCCGGCAACGGATCGCAACCCTCAGTGTCGCGCCCGCACTGGACCGGGACCGGCAACAGGATCGCAACCCTTGGTGCTGCACCCGCACCTCGCTCAGCCAGTGAGCGGGAACCGGTCTGCATGTGGGATCCGAACCCTCGGCGGGAGCGCCACCGCGCTCCCAAGCGGCGCACCGTAGCAGTGCACCACCGGGCCGGCCCTAAACAGGGACTTTTTAAACAGTGCCGGACAAAGAATAACTGTAAGAGAATAAAATAGTATTGGATCTATACTTCATTCAATGCACCACAATAAACTTTAGATAATTAATTTAAATGTAAAATCTCAGCTTTAAAAGTGGTAGAATAAAACACATGAAATATCTTTAAAATTCTGTCTTCAGCCCAAATACTGGAAGCCATAAAATAAAATATTGAAAATTTAACTACATAAAAATAAAACTTCTGCCCCCCCCCACACACACACATGCACACGTACACAGAGGAATATCCAAAGCCAAACAACAAACTAAAGCTATTTGCAACTTAAAAAAACATGCCAGGAGCCACTGTTCCTTATACATAAAGAACTTGTAAGAATCAGAAAGAAAAAAGCCAACACCACAATAGAATTTGGGCAAAGGACATAAACAATTTTCAGATAAAGAAACATAAATGCTCTAATGTGCATTTCATTCATACTAAGAAAAATGTAAATTTAAATTATATGGTGACAGTTTCTTATCAAACAGGGAACAATCCAAAATTTTATCCATGTACTTTGTTGGTGTAGCTCTGGGGAAATAAGGGTTGTTTTCATATATTGCTGGTGAAGTCCCAAATGGAACAATATTTATAGAAGACAATGTGGCAATTCTAGTGAATGATCCTAGAGATATATTTTATAGATAACCTTGTACATATTCAAAATTATGCATTATGAGGCTATTTATCATTGCTTTGTTTTTAAGGAAAAAAAGATTCAAAAACAATGCAATTCTTCATAAATACATATAACTGACTTAAATAAACACACATGTGCACTATGGAATACTATACAATTGTGGAGAAAGAATAAGGACATTCTCTAATTATTGGTATGGAAAGATCTCTAAGATCTCTAATTCTACTAAATTTTAAAAAGGCATGATACAAAACAGTGTAAACAGTATGCTATCATTTGTTTAAGGAGTAGGGAACAATAGGTATATATTGTTTCTGTTTCTATTTTTATGTACCCTGGGAGGATGCAAAAATAAGTGACATCACCCTGGCAGGTTTGGATATGGAATGGTGTGGGCAAGAGTAAAGATGGGAGGGAGAGTTTTCACTGTATACAGTTTACATTATCTGGATTTTTGAACCATATGAAAGTTTAATGCCCTAAAATTTGATGGTAATATTATAATCAGAAACTGATCTGTTTAAATTTTATGATCCAGGTTACTCTTGTTATATCTGTTGAATTAGCTTATGCTCTTATTAAGTATCTGTAACATGGCATGGTTCTGTTAGCTCTTAATGTGACGGAGTACCCTTAATACTGTGGAAATTAATTTACAAGTCCCAGTGAGTTGGTACTTTTCAGTGATGTCCTATTTTCACATTCACTAACATATAGCTGTGACAAAGATCCTCAGACCACCGTCATTGAAAATGGCAGAAGCCAGCAGGGCCGGTTTTCATTTGAAGTGTTCAGATTTGTGAAACACAAGAATCAGAAAATGTCCACTGTCTTCCTGCACTGTGTTACCAAGCTCTGCAGAGCGGATGACTGCCCCTTCCTTATGCCGGTATGTTTTTAAGCAACTTTATTCTAAGTTGTTGAATTGATCTAAGCTGAAAGGTTATCAAATGTCAGGAACTAATGTCTGTATAGAAAGTGGATATGCATTAGATCAAATAGTTTGAAATAGGATTTATTTATTCATCCAGTAGAGATCTGTTGAATGCCTACTGTCAGCTGTACTAGTCCATTTCTGTTGCTTATAACAAAACTCCTCCTTTTAAAACTCTCTGACCATGCCCACGACCATTAAGCTGTCAACTTATTCATACATTTGTTAAGGCATGCTCCTCACAATCTAATCACCTCTTCAAGGCCCCACCTTTCAATTTCCATAATAGGACCTCTCACCCTTTTAACACTGTCACAGTGGTGACCAATCCTCCAACACATTAAAGTTTGGGAGGACACAATTCAATCCATAATATGTGCCAAGCATTGTACTGGGGATACAGAAATGAAGTGTACATGGATTTTGAATTCAACTGGCTTATCCTTTAGGATCATGAAATAGTCATGGAAGAAAGCAAGACAAAAATCTTATGGTGCAAAGGCAGACAAATATATGGGCTTTAGGAAGAGGCAGTATTCACTGTTGTGAGAGAGACGGAGCTGGAGAGGGTGAGAGGATTGGTGGAGCAGAAGAACCCCAGCTATGACTTTGAAGATGGATGAATCTCAAAGGGTAAAATCAAGAGTGTGAGAGACACTCCATACCAAAGTATGGTTAAAGTCACAGGGACATAAAACAGGGTGATCAGGGAGCATATAGTCATTTAGGAATGCTCTGCAGCAGAGTAGAGGA
The DNA here is from genome assembly GCF_000696425.1 of Galeopterus variegatus. Classification (NCBI taxonomy): domain Eukaryota; kingdom Metazoa; phylum Chordata; class Mammalia; order Dermoptera; family Cynocephalidae; genus Galeopterus; species Galeopterus variegatus. The sequence goes on along the minus strand of NW_007734178.1, from coordinate 18,178 downwards.
TGATGGGGGAACCTGGAGAGGGGGCTGGGCTGTTACTAGAAAGGTAAATTGGGCCCAGATGGCCAGGGAATCCCTTGGATTAAAAGTTAAAATCTATGAAATGTGTAAATCTGAATCACATGCAGCCACCATTAAAATACAGATCCATTTAGTAGTGAATAAAAGAAAATTCTATTCTGACAGGCCCCCTAGGGTCACATCAATAACCTGAGAAAAATGCAGGCAAGATTTTTTATTTGAAGTAGCTTTAATATGTTTATATTTATGCTCAATTCATGCATAAACAGCAAGCTATTTTTTCACTAGCATTGATCTCTTTGGTCCTAACTAGGTATCTCAGATGGGGTAAATGGAGAGACCACGTGACCCTGGGTCTCTGCTGACCGACATTTCAGGGAAGGATTTATTACAGGCTTGAGAGAAATAAAAGTAGAAAAGTTTGATAAACACAGCTCTTTTTCAGAAGAGCCATTGAGCTATGTAAATTAGTGAGGCAGTGCACAATTACAGCAAGGAAATAAGAAATGTGGCCCAAGCAGGGGAAGAAACACTGTAGCAGTTATATGCAAAGTAATTAAATAAATGCACAGAAGGAAATGAATAAAATTAAACATGTGGTATCTCTTCCAAAAGAATCTGCTTTCCAAATGGCCATAAAGAAACAATTTTGTGCCAGTGTGGAATTTCATTTGTTTTCATTAACACCTCAGATTTGCAGCCACAGAGAAAGGAGAGATGCAGGGAGGAGGACAACTTGGAGCCCCCAGAGCACTTCTGGAAACGCCATCCTCTCTGCTGGTCCCATCATCACTCGGAGTGGTAGGAGCGCTTCTCCTTTTGTATATAGTAATAGATGGTTCCAAAATGAGTTGTCACTTAGCTTCTAAAGAGAATGCAAAGTGGTTCCTGCACATCACCAATTAACTGTCAGACAAGATGAACCACTGAGCAACTTTAATTTCACAGTAGTTTCCTGTTTACTCATCTTTCACACCAAGGACAATATTGTCCTTAGCACATTTCCCTTTTCACACACACGTATACCATGCTGGACGTGTTTCATTACCCCTCTGGATCCTCTGCACCCTGCCCTGCCCTGTTCTCTGTCCGTGATGACTGACCTATGTGGACGGCGTCCTTTGGCTCCCTGGCCATCTAGTTTCTGGTTGGGCTTGACCAATAGGCGGCACTGTCAGTGGATGGGAGAGCAACACTGCTCCTGCCAGACAACTCTCTCCATAAAACTACTCTTTCTGGGTTCTGGAAACCCTTGCCTTACCCCCAAACCTCGGCAACTTACCCCATAACCTAGGCAACTTGACTTCATCTTGTGAATTCTGTATATGTTTGTACATAGTATTATTAAACGCTCCGTAAATTGCCTGGTCTGAGTACCATTTGCTTCCTTGCAGGATCCTGTGTGTTACATACCCGCATGCAGTGTACTTGTTCATGCTTATGAATTTATATGATCTAGCAGACACAGCTGTTTACGCACATATATCCTCACGTATACAAATATTTGTGCATATGCATACATCCATACACACTCTGCAAAGGAATATAGATTTAAGTAAGAGTGAACCCGGAGACAACCAGAGTCGGCTGGGTAGGCAAAATAAAAAATGTTTGTATTTCTGTGGAACATATCTAGAGTCAGTTTGTTATAACAAAAGAACCTTGAAAGTGACATTTCTTCTGTCCATCTTGGGTAGATGGCTTTTCCTCCTTAAAAAAACCAGTTATCCAGGTTTGTAGGCTTCACCTATCTCATGTCCAGTCACCCAAAATATCTATGCCCAAATGTCAAAGAGCTAACTCAGTGCCTCTGATGTCATGCCTGTCATTTCTTCCTTTCCAATTTCTGATCTGATCTGTTCCTACCTCAAAGATATCACTTATTCCTCTACACAATAATGTTTCTGAGTCACCTCAGGTCTCTCCAGTGCAAAACCTTTAAAGGATCAAGTTTGAACCTTCTGGATCCCCTTGAGTCCTCGCTCACTGTGTCTTGATTTATTTTTTTATACTTCTGGTAAATAAAATTAGGATGATCTTCACTTTTTGATGATCATTGTGGTCTCACTTCTTAGAGAACCATATAACAATGTTTACATTATAATACTATAATATCCAGGCAAAACTAATTTTAAAAAAATCCCTTATGAACACAGAATTCAGAACTCAAGCCATAAGCATCCACAGGCAAATCCTACGTAAAATTCATGTTTGGCTTAATGACCAGGGCTACACTCTTTTCATAGTTTCACTTTATTTTTATCTTAGTTCAGTTATAGCTTATCTCTCCAGGTCCTGTGGCTGATTTTTTTATAGACAAGTATAAGTTCAGGCTTGATTTGCTCTCTTCAAGGCCCTCTGATACTTGGAAGTTTTGCTTTATTTACTCATTGAATCGTTCCTTTCCCAGAGACATCTGGCTTAGGTCAAGTTTAATAAGTTGTTATACCTCAGAACTCCTAATTCGTTTTGTTTTTTAATGAAATAAAATCCATTCTGGTTATTTTTACCCAATAGTGTTAATCTTTTTGTCAGCTGATTTAGGAAAATATTCACATCCACTAAATGCAAAATCCTCAAAATTCCTGAAATGTTCTTATTTAAAGCTCCCAAATGCTAAAATGGCTTAGATGTGTAAATGCATATCATGAAGTACAATTCCTGAAATTTAAAGGTACACACACTGGAAAATGATAATACCTATTTGTTTACATAAATTTGTATGAAGAAGCCCAAGCACAACTCTTGTTCAACTAGTGTCACTGAGTTTTATGTATAGTTAGTAATTCATTTGAGAATATTTATTTTACCCCCAAATGGGACTGGCACTCTGTTAGCAACTGGTAATACAATAGAGAACAGGCCACAGACTTTGCCTTCAGGGATCTTAGAGTTCAGAGGCAGATTTAGACTATTAATGAATAAACCAGAAACAGCAACCAGTTAAAGCAGCTCTCTCTACCTTTATCCATTATCAAATACAATTCCAAACAATATTCGAATATTATATGCTTTGATTTCAGCCATCTGCCAAAAAGGTAGAATGCTTTTATTTTTTCAGTTCTGGAACTTGGAGCCAGTATGGCTCATTTGGCAATGGTGGTGTTTTGTCTCCTACACAGGGAGATTTTTGTCCACAGCCAAATGCTCGTGGGTAACACCTGGAATATTGTTTCTACAGAAGTGTTGGTGGTAATGTGGGGAGTGGAGGGGATATTCTGATTTCTTTTAACCTTAGGATGTAGAAAGTAGTGGGACCCATCCAGTTACAGCACTTTTGCTTTGTTTGGGACACTTAGTAGGAAGGAGTTTTCTATTCTTTAATAAAAACATTTTTTAAAGCAATTAAGTGAGATTTCAAAAAAAATTTTTTTAAAGGAATTTTAGAGCATTGTGTATTCTCCTGCCTTATTCCAGTGATGCAGCTTTTCTTGGGAAAAGGGCATGTGGATCTTCTGGATGAACTGGTGACAATCCATTCATTCTACCCATATCCACGAGAAGGAAATGTCTTTATAAATTAGTGTTGGTTGGAGGTTAGGATTTTCTTAAGAATGTCCTATAATGAAAATTCTTGTTATTTTTCTTGTCTTATAGCAATGCACTGCACCATTCTAAACAATTCTATGAATGAATCCTGTATTAATTTCGGGCATTGTACTTCTGGATCAGACAACAGAAACATAATACCTGCCAAGATTCACGTGTCTGAAAAGAAATGGCATCAGATATTTTATAAATACCTCACCAGGCTCTCCCATTAATTGCGTGAAATGATAATTCTGGTGTTTTATAGCCTGACATATCCATCTCTACATCCAGAAATATTTTCCATACTTGGGCTGTTTATATTATTTTGGAAAAAGGACTTTGAAACTGAGCTTTAGTTTAAGCATATGTTTACTTTGTCATAGAGTCTGTGACAAATGGAAGTTTCTTCATCTGTAAAATGGGGGTAGCAATAATATCTAAACCATATGGTTATCGTAAGGATCAAATGTGATAACATATGAAAGAGCACTTTATAAACTGCATGACATCACACACACATTAATTGTAATAATATTCGTACTCCAGAAATAAACAGTCAACTGCACACATTCTATGGCTCAGATAACAAACACAGATAAGAAACACACCTGCATATTAAAACACACATGTGAAATTGTTGTTATTTTAAATATGCAATATGAACTTGCTGTACAAGCTCAAGGGTTAATAGCTACATAATTACAAATTGGACAACAAAAATTGGGAAGCCAAGTGGATGTGTTCATTGCATCTATTATGATGTTTGCCAGGAAAAGTGAAAAATCAACAGCTTCAATCTTTTACTTAACAGATGGAAATAAAACTACAACTCCAGCTCAGGAGTCATGTTTCCCTTTCATTTTGTTATTAAGTGTGAATTTATCTTCTTGGAACTTGAAATGATGTTATTGCAGATTATGTTGGGCAAATTGGCAACACTTTAAATAGAGTGACATTAAATAATGAATATTTCTCTATAGCAGAATAACAAATGGCAGGTTATAGGGCCATAAAAAATGTAATAGCTGTTAACAAGTACTGCCCTCACTAGCCTGACTGAAGAGATGATGATAACACAAAGCTGGCAGGAAAGAATACAGCACAGTGTATTTTCAGATTGCATTTGTATATGGAGGGCAGCGGCAGGATGTGGACTTGGGGAACAGATAGATGATGACATCCGGGACATGTGGGACAGAGTGGGAAAACAGAATGGCTTAGGAGGACTTTCATTCTTGCCTTCCCCGTGGAGCTCATGGGTGGAGGTATAAGGGGATATATAGGTAAAAATGTAGGTAAAAAGTAATTATAAAGTCAGAATAAACAAAGGTAAATATTTGGAAAGAAATGTCACTTCCCTGTTCCTGTTTTTTCTCCCCAGATGAGACTCCAACCAACAATTCACAGCTTGGTAAGATAATTAACATTATGTTGAAAATAAAAGTGCTACATTTAAAGTTTTTGGTGATCAGTTACAAAACTGTAGTCAACTAAATGTAATGAGCTCTAGTTTTACAAGTTTGTTATATTTTAAATAATAATAGCTTTCGAGGATTTTTGAACTCATATGTAATCTGTTGGTCAATTTTATAGCATTTTATAGTTTTTTAATTTTTGTTGTTGTTGTTGTTGTTGGTTTTGGCTGCCCATGGGATACCAGGCCTCTAAACTGTACAATCCTTTGCATATTGGGTTGAAATACAGCCAAATAGATTATAGCATAATCCATTGTCATGCTGTTACTCTGTAAGATACTAGTGACAGATGTTTTGCAGGTATAAATTGGAGTAAGGTGAGATAAATGTGATATGGGGACTTTATGACTGTGTGTTTCATTACTTGCAGGTTCTCCAAGTGTGCCTCCTTTCCAGCTGAACACCATCACTAGTGCACTGATATCTGGAATGGTCATTCTGGGAGTCATGAGCTTTTCCCTTCTCCTGTGCTCACTGGCCCTTCTACACAGGAAGGGACCCACCAGTTTGGTGTTGAATGGCATAAGAAACCCAGTCTTTGACTAACAGGCCCCTGTTGTCGGGAGAAGGCTTCACTGACTATACTATGTGTTACCGCAGTCAGTGTTCCATCTGAATTGAATGCCAGCCAACATTTGATATTTGTAAGTTTTGTAGATTTCATAGTGTAACTCATCAGCATGATGATAGTGAAATAATTTTGATAATATTGCTATTGTCACTTATGTATGAGGCCAGCCCTATTTTTATGGCATTAATGGGCATACTGACAATAAGTAAAAAATATTCAGGACTTAGATCTTATAGGACCTGTCATATTTCATTTTATTTTAATTTTCTTTTGATTGGTGGTTATAAAGATAAAAGGAAGGCATAGAAATAAATGGGATTTGTTGCATTTTTTTTCCCCTAAGTATTAAAGGCCAATGCAATAACATTTAGATTGCATATGTGGTATAAAATGAAAGTTGCTTTTTGTTTAATTCCAGATATTTCCAACTTGGGGATATGTTTTAATTGGACTGGAGAATTGGACACCTGAGATTTAATTACTCATTCTATGACCTCATGTGTTTTTGGCAGATTTCCATGTCTGATGACATTAATTTTTTAAAAATACTCTTAGGAAATGTACCTTAACCTGGGGCATCCATTTGTGTTGCAAATAGTAAAAGTAGTTGTTAATTTTCAAAGGAGATCATTTTTCATTTGGATAGGAATGGTTGTGATCAGTTTTCTCCTGGTTCATGTGAAAGCATCGGCACACGTTAACTCTCCTCCCAGGTAGACAATTCAGCTGCTATCACAGCTGTGCTTCCAGCAGTGAAGCAACTGTGCAAAGATTATTCTTAATTCAAGAATCATTACATGGAAAAACAAACCACAGTTGTGGGAAGAGTACATTGTAACCACCACATTAGCATAGTGTTCCTATAAGGTTTTTAACAGCCTCGGTTTCTTTTTTCCCCCTAGAACAAAGAAGAAACTTAGGTTAAGTGTAGTTTGCAGAACTTTGTTGGAGTTTACATTAAAAAAATGTTCCTTTTCCCCCTAATATTTGATGCCAGGTAAAACAATTAGTCTGGAGAGGGCTTCTTTTTAAGGTGTCTTCTTGTTGGTGTCATAATAGCCATGGAATAAACAATATTTTCCTGTAATAGTAAACTGCAAGAAGCATTTAATCCTGTATCAGGTTTTTAGAAAATACAAAAAGCCAAGTTTTGGGCAGCCCGTGTTCTTACAAAAAAAGACAACATTCTCTTTGTTCAAACTATCCACACAATTGAACAAATAAAACAGTTTAATGACAAACACCAAAACCTAGCATGCACAGTTTCTAGAAATGCTATTCTAACTATAAAAATTGCTGTAATAATTAATTTCTATTTAACAGTTGTGCCTTATTATTCAGGACTTAATTTACTATACTACATGCAACTTGTTATTCAATTTTAGATTTGTTTCAAATGAAGTGTCTATATGATGAGCGTCTATACTATGTCTATAATTAAATCAGTCAAATACCTTTTCTCCAATTTGCCTGAATATTTCAGAAGAAAGCGTTTATATTACAATCATGAGGTATATAATTGCATCAGCTTTCAATTTCAATGTGTAGACACAAGATGAAATGGAATCTGAAAAGTCTTCAGATAATTTCTTCAATATAAAAAAAGTTTAAATCACTTAAAAAGCCAATCTCCTCTTCCCTATGTTACTTCAAAAAAACTTTGAAGTGACCATTCTGAGCTTTATCTGTGTTGACGTGATTAACTGACAATGCTAGTAATGTGATCCTATATGTACATGGATAGTATTGAAATATTATAGTAAATCTATTTCACATACTTTTGGTGAATTGCCATTGATCCAAGGATTAAGTTCTGTGATAGGACATTATATCATTGAAGCCGGCTTGTCAGTTTGATTTTTATGCATTTGGAGTGGTTACTGTTTCAACTGTTGACCTTTTAAATTCTATACTCCATTTTATAGAACTGAATAATGAACATATATCATTTTGGAAGCAACTTAAGTCTCATATTATTTTTTGCCACCCTTTTATCATAAATGAGAGAACCAGAACTATAATGAGATAAACCAGGTCTGTTCTATATAGTATTGTCCTTATAAACCTGCAGTTGTATGTAGTATTTAGTTATACTGAATTTTTCATTTATTGTAGCGTGAAAACCTTACAAAATATGTGCAAATGTTCCTTCAGTTTTAATACCTCAGACTGTTTTTTGCACTTCAGGGGTAAGGTCTGATGATATGTAAAAAAAAGATGATTGTTTAATAAAATAATTATAAATGAATATCTTTAAAATATTGACTTTTTAAAATAGAAATATATGTCTCCTTCTTACTATCATCATCCTATTTCTACTTCCATGAATACTGAGAAAGATTTAGTCTAAAATAAGATGTGTGACACAACAGGGAAGGTCTGTGATCTCTGCAGGTTAGGTGAAGTCTGTCCTCTCAATATTGAGCTATCTGGCTAAGGCCTTGTGTCGGGTGACATATCCTTGAAATCGGCTGAGGGTAAGAAGTACACTTTGTCTTGAGCTTGAGCTCTGACTCAGTTGAGTATAAGATTTTTAAAACTTTGATGGGGGCAGTAAAAACTGGAAAGACAGTCTCAGCTTCTGCTCAGAGTTTCAGTCTGTCCTAACAGTTCCAGTCTGGCTGTCATCCCTTCTCTTGGGGTAGGGCAGGGAGGCAGCAACACAGCATTGAGGAAAAGTCCTTTTCCTGACTCAGGGAGAATTAAATCTTGCAGAAGTGGTCACTACTCTAAACCCTCAAGAGTGGGCAAGTAGGTATGGGCAATCACAAAACATAATGGTTCATGAGGGGCATTGTCAGCTGCGGAAAATGTAAGGCCACTTTACGCAGCCTCACAGGCAGTGAACTTCTAGAAGTGAGAATAGAGCAGGAAAAGTTTATGGGAGATGCTTATTTGTGAGCATATGAGGCACAGTTTGAGGAATTCCCAGAGCACATGTCAGGAGAGAATTGCAGTGGAATGGAGGGCCAGCACTTACTTGCTCTCATTCCGTATTTATAAGAAAAAGAACAAGCTGATCATAGATGGATTGCTTTTGGGAATAAGGTTCTTCAATTATTTACAAGTGGGAGACATTCGAGATAAACAATCCAAATTTGTGATTTGGAAAAAAACTTCAAAAGAATTCTTGAGTAGTAAAACAAATACCAGGGTGAGGTGCTGGCCAGTTAGTTCAGTTGCTTAGAGCGTCGTGCTGACAACACCAGGGTCCAGAGATCCATCCCTGTACCAGTCATCTGCTAAAAGAAAAGAGAAAACAAATACCAGGGTGAGCTGTATATTAGTCAGGTTCTTCAGGAAAAAAAGAACCAGTAGGAGATATATATATATATATATATTTATGTAAAATAAGGAATTGGCTCACATAATTATGGAGGCTGAACAAGCCCCAAATCTGCAGTTGGCAAGTTGAAGACCAGGAGAGCTGATGGTGTAGTTCTAGTCCAAAAACTGTCAGGCTTGAGACCCAGGAAGAGGTGATGTTTCAATTCAAGTCCAAAGGCAGGAAAAAACCAATGTCCAAGCTTGAAAAGCTGTCAGGCAGAAGGAATTCCCTCTTTAACTTGCAGGAGGGTCAGACTTGTTGTTCTGTTCATGCTTTCAACTGATAGGATGTATCACACTGCTAAGAAGGAAAACTTCCTAATCAGTTAAGTGATGTAGGGAATGAATAAATAAACATGGTTTAAAATTCGACAGTACAAGTGAAGTGATTTTGAAATATTTAATGTCTGGAGGTAAGGGTTTGTGAACAGAGTCCTCTTTTATATTAGCTGAATAAATGGATCAAATGAAAGGAAGACAGGGCCATGGATAGACTCTAAAGTCATGCCAAATTACCCCACAACATTAGGAGAAACTGGGCACAAGGAGGCATGGCCTGGCAGTATCCACTGGACCCACATCCACCAGGGTTGGCACTGAGGGTGCTGGCAGCCAAGGAGAGGAGGAATGACATCAGCAGGTACAACAGGCCAGGAGCAGTAAAGAATGTAAAACAGATAGCAGAGATAATAGGGGGAAAATGCAACAGGAATGTTCTGGACACTGGGAGAAGAGGTCGCTTCTTAGAAGGACCTAGAATCTTCGATAGCTATTGCCCACATTGCTCATGATGGCAGCCTGCCTCCTCCAGAGGCTCAAGGTAAGTGGAAACTAGATAAGAAAGTTATATTTTCATGTTTATGAGAAAATCTTGCCTGACAGCTTATTGGCAAACAGCACCAGTCTCTGCATATTTGAATAACAAAGAAGAACCGAAATAATCTTGATTAATGCCACTTTTTGCTGAGCTAGCAAGGAGAGGATTGATTTGGGGGGCGTCAGCTCATGTGTGTTAGACATAATATTTAGAAATCTCTGCTCAGTAATCTCTATTTATAAAATGCTTTGCATTCTTGGCAAAGTGAATTTGAGAACTCAGGTTGTTACCTGCATATCAAACCTTCAATTCCCCTTTGCCTCAAGTATCTGGATATTTCCTTTTTTATTTGTATTGGCAACATACCTCAATTTTCCCTTTTATTTTCTGTATAGAAAAGAGCAGTGCTATCATTAAATGGAGCTTCAGTCAAAGGCAATGTTACCCAAATTTTGAGGTTAGTTTTCATCAGCGGTATAGCTGTGTTAGCATTGCCCAAAGCAGAAGCCATTCCTGAATAATCCTGCTGGGCTGACTAATCAACTAACACTGGAGATCCTGGGAGAGTTGTGGTTTGACAATTTCATGCAACTCTGACTCAAAGTTATACAGGTCCTGAAGCTATTTCTCCTGTTTATGTAATTTTGTTACTTTTTTTTTTACAGTAGTGAAAAATTGACTAAAATGAAAAATTACCTCAGAAGAAATATAGTTGTTTTTGGTAATTATTTACTCCCTAGAAATTAGAACTAATTTGTTCTTTAAAAGCTGTTTTGCTAACATTATTTTGTGGTTGATTAAATGAGATGGCAGAGAATGATGTAGGGTGTCTTCTGTGAGAGAAATTGAACCAAATGATCCTTCTTGCATCCCATAATGATAATTCATGGTGCCTCTTTGGTATCTCACCACCTTCTCTAAATGCAATGTGGGACTAAGGTGATTCACTCACTTTCACTAAAAGATTTATCAAAACTTTAATGCTTTATTTCCAACTTGTCCAAGGATATATAATGAGAGTTTATCTTATTTCACAAATTAATCATCAACATAGATAATTTGTGCCTCGGACTTAATCAGAAACTCTTTTTAAAGCTACCGTGAGCAATATGATTAAACCAAGAGGACAGTATGGTTATTTAACTAACAAACAGTTACAGAGATCTTTTAGGCGAAAGAAGTGTGCACACATTTGGCCTCGTGTTCATAGTAGCCATAAGTAAAGAAATTTCCCTGGTCACCGCCAGAGTGGTTTCCAAATCCATATGGCCCACTCCCCCAGTATGGTATTTTCACTGACCCACGGTTTTCTCCTCAGTCTTGTCTTTGTTTTCTGGGTATGAGATTCAATGTAGTGGGAAGTTTATGTAATTTTCTTGTTTTGATATACACACAATTTGAGTTAATTAGAAAAAGGTGAAACTGGGGTTTGAGAACAGAAAAGAGAGGCTAAGTGCACAGCCAAATGAAAGAAAGTTAAAGATACCTGTAATCTTTTTTTTTTTTTTTTTTAATTCCTAATACTTTCAAACTTAGAGGAAATTGCAGAGAGCAATGTAAAAACCACAGAAGTTCTGCCACCCTGGGTTAACAAATATGCATATTTTGTTTTAATTTCTCCAGATATGTAGAAAAAATTTGCATGTAAGTTGAAGTCCATTTTGTCCCCCTCTCTAATCTAATTCTTTTAACTATGTGCCCGGAAGGAATCACTACCAAGTTGGTGGGCTTTTTTCCCCATCCATGTTTTAAAATTTACTACATTTGGATACTTTCCAAACAACAAACAATTTTAATGTTATCATATTGTACCTTTCCTTATCATACTGTATGTCTTTTTTTGCATCTTGATTTTTGAAATCCACATCATGTTATTGAAATCTCTTCATCCTAACACAGTTCAGTTTCTTGACTTCTTTACATTACTGCCTCAATAACTTCTGGCCTTAATTATTACATTTGAACAATAATTACTTTGTAGAAGTTCTTATGTCTTGTAAAAAAGTCCTTTGAAATGGCTTTGGCTGTTCTTGGATTACTGCTTTTATATATGGATTTCCTTAGTAAAAATTCCTGGCATTTAAAATTTAATCACATTTTATTCTCTTTACATCTGCCATGGAGGTTTTTTTTTTAAAGGAGATGTTTAGAATGGTACTAAATAGTGTTAGTCATTCAGGGAAGTGTTTGTGTCATGGGGAACTTGTGAAAATGTTAGTTATTAGCCCAAGGCTAGTACTGAAAGTCAAACTCTGCCAGGCAGGAGCAGGTGATGGCAGTGAACAGAGGACACTGTCTTTGTCAGCTCTTATGTGAGAAATAAGTGTGATGATGTTTGTAGATGTTTGTGGTAAATACATAAATGTTAATTATGTTCTTTCATCAATCTTTCTGCCTGTTTTAAAAATTGCTTCCAGAGGCCCATAGTAGTGTACTAGGAGCCAAAGAGAATGAGCCAGTGCTGCATATGTTGCCCCCCAGTATTGGCTCAAAGTTAAGGGATGTTGACTTGAAGGGGGCAGGATCCCTATAAAAAAGCAATCCCTACACTTGGGTCACAGAGAGAGGTCACTTAGGGTGCTAAGATAACTCATCTGTCCCTTCTAAAGAGGAAAGCAATGTTGGAATAGAAAGAAAGAGTATCCGAGGGGATTAGCCCACATTTACTGAGGGAACAGGTGGAAGTAACTTTGGGAAGTAACAGTCTGGGCCACTGGGTGTCCCATAGTGATGCTGTGAGTGCTTGACTCAGAGTGTATAATGATTTATTTGATGCTTGTGTGATGATGACTTTTGTTCCGTGATTTTAACACCTTTAGGTTAATAAGGCATGGTGAAACACTTACAAGCTGTTTTGCCTGTATAAATTTCTGTCTCTATATAGTCATTTATAAATCACCCACTTTTATTTTTTCCAGTTTGAAAGATAAATTTTACAAGGTGTTAAAATTTATGTTGTTTTTCCCATAGTTTGTTAAAGGACACATTTTACAGTTCCAAATTTCCTGACCTCTTTGAGAGATAAGGGAACTTTAACTAAATTACACTAAATTCCTCTCAAAAGCCTTATTTTACGGATTAGTAACAATATCACTTTTTCCAGAATCCTGGGAATTACATTTTTTTAGTGTAATTAAAATCTAAGCACTTATTTACTTATAACTTTTTTATATTTACTTATTTAATATAATTATATATTTCAACAATTTTTAAAAAAATTGTGTTCCATTCTTAAATCTGAATTTTTAGCTTACATTAAATCTTTTCATTGTAAGGCAATGACAGAAGGCAAAATCTTCATAAGGTTCAAGTTTGATCTTATAATTTTTTTTGCAAACTTGATTTTTAGGAAAAACTGTGAATCATAATTTAATCACTCAGCTTTTTCTGCAATATAAGTGACATTTTAAATCTATATGTAGTGGAAAGGAGGAAAAAGTAAGAAGGGAATACTTATTTGTAGATAATTTTATCCCCAGTACATATGGTAATAACTTCATAAAATAGATGTTATCTTCCTAATTTTACTTAGAGGAATTTGAGTATATTTGTATTTGAATATATTTGAAGCATTCTGCCTTCCAAGTTTGATTAATTAGTTAATTAACCTTTTGGAGTCATCATTCTTTTAATGTCTAAGTACAAGAATACTTGGAAAAGTTCATAGAAAGAGTCTCATTATGTTTTAATTCCATTTTTTTCCTGAACTTTTTCAAGTACTCTTGTATTTTCCTTGATCAGGTTCTCATCCACCATGTGGGACATGACAGAGATGAAGAAAATAAGGAACTCCAGATTTAATAGAGTGGATCAAAGTTTCATACATATTAATTAGTGTGTGTTAGTGTGTGTGAAAGATAAAGGTTGAAGAGGAAAATTTGTCAGCCTTGATATGGTTTTATAGATATTGTATCATTAGTAGAGAGCATATCAAACTACTAAAAACTTGATTTAACTGTTCAAATTTTATTTATTATAGATAGCATTAATATGTGTTAGATTACTTTGTTAGTTTTATTTCATTAAAAATAATCATTGTTTGTAATGGATAGAATTATATTCAATTGCAAGCAATAGAGACACAAAATAACAGTAGCTTAAATAAAATTGAAGTTTTATGTAAATGTCCAGTCCTGGCGTGGAAGCTCTGTTCCATGAAGCCCTCAGATATTGAGGTTCCTTTAGGCTCACTGCTTCACCATCCCTAGCCTGTAATCCTTGTCCTATCGTTCAACATAGAGGAAGGTCCAAAAAAGAAGCAAAGGCCATACACCATCATCATTTAAGGAAGGTTCCTGGAAGCAGCTACAGAACATTTCAGATAATACAATCATCCTACCAGCAAGGATGTCTGGGAAATGTATTCTTTACTGTGGGTGTCTATGTGTCTGGCTATCATCAGAGGATCAGACTTACCCCTATGTTACTCATATAAAGTGATCATTCACTCACAGCTTAAAAGTGTTAGATACATTGATTTATGTACAAGGGTGTTTATCACTGTATTATTTTTTAATAACAAAAGTATTAGATGACACTTACATGTTCCCAAATACAGAATTCTTAGATGTACTGTGGACATTTTTTTGCTATAATATGTAAACACTGAAAATCACTTATGAGAATCTTTACCAAATGCTTATGCTATAACATGAAAAAACAAAAGCAGGCCATAGAACTATATAAAATATGTGCTCATAGAGAAAAAAGATAGGAAATTGATAGAAATATTTAGTCAGTAAGGAAAAATAATTGGTTTTCATACTCATTTTCTTATACTACTCTCTAGAATGTTTTCTTTTTCTTGAGAAAATATTCAGATAATTTAAACCAGAAAGCAATTTTAGTTGTCTAATAATTAAAGAGCTGAGGAAAGTGTTTTGTGTATATTATTGAGATAATTGCATCAATTCACAACTCCATTTAGTCCTCTACTGAAAAAGATTCTTTGTACCTAATCTAATAAGCACACACACCAAGAAAACAAATTTCCAAAGCTTTTCTGAGAGTCAGTGAGGCTGCAGAGGCTTTGTTTATTTCTAAATAATTCTAACATTTTACTCAATGTGCAAACGGCCTACAATGAGTGTCAGAAGCAGCACACTAAGGAGATTTGGGGAACTATGGCTCCTACTGACAGTAATGAATGACTTATCTGAATTATTGTTTTTCTTTCGTGCATCTGTTTTTCCCACATCAGGAGCATTTGTTGTGGCCACACTGCCAAGCTCACACAGAAAACAAGTTCATGCTCTGGGAAATGGTTGAAAAGCATCATCATCTTCATTATGTCAACAATGAACATTATGTTTGTTCGTGCTCTCTGGAGTTGATGGTTGGAATGCTTGAAAACAACATCCAGGCATTTTCTCTCTCACCCTAAGGGGGAAAAAAACTCCCTGCCAGAGTTATTCATTTATTTTATTTTACAAATAATCTGTTTTCCTCTTGCCCTTTAGAGCTGAGAAAAGCTGCATAAAATGACTGCTATTTGTACATAAAGGCAATTTCCAGAGTGAGTATGATACCACTGCCTGCCGATTCTTGAGAGATATGGCATGTGAAAAAGATACAGAAACTCTCCAATTACCCCCTTCAGTTGAAAACTACCCATTTTTTAAGTAAACAAATAACTATTTTCTATGCATTTGTAGCTCACCCTATCTTCCTGTTAGAACAATGATAATTGCTTTGTCAATTCTCCATATTTCCTCCATTACCTATTAAGTATCTCTTAAAATGGTTGGTCAGGACTCCATTATAAAAATAACTATAATATAACTCCATTATAATATAACTATAATTCCTGAAAGTCTGAAGAGAAAAGCTGCAGCAGATTTCCTCTACTGACTTCTTTACATATCAAAATGCTAACCAGTGAAAGTAACCTTATACATACCTAGGGGGTTTTAAACAATACTTCGAAGACTGTGGTTTTCTAAATTGTCAACTGTACAGTTCAAAAGGGATCACATTTTGCCTCAGCTTAAAATCAATATTTTTTTTCTTCAGATGGCATTAAGAGAGTAAGAGCCTAGGATAACACATCAACATATTTATCTTCTGCTCTTTATTCAAAATTACTTCTCCCAGTAGCTAAACTCTGTGCTAACTCTAAATGGAAGACAGGAAGCAAAGAATAATGTGCTATTTTAAATGTAGATGGAAGATAAGATGTTGAGACTAAATTTTAAAAACCACACCAAGATATATTCATTCCACTCTCACATTTAAATAAGCCCACATTAAATAATTGTTCCAAAGGAACTGTCAGTCAGTCATAGCTTTTCCTAGCTGAACTTTGACAACTATAAAAGTCTAAGTCTCACAGTGAAGCTATGAGAATTATTTTTTTAAAAAGTCATTTGCAAAACATGAGCAAAACCTTATTTTTATCTGATCATTGGCAGAAAAATGAACAAGTTCTACTATACTGATTGGGTGAAGCTTTCTAGATTACATTGATTATGCAGGGCTCCCCCAAGGGATCTAAACTGTATAGAACTTATACATAAATTGCAAAGATATAAGCATTATTGTTTTTAACTTTCATTTTAGTTGTCATCTGTATCTGTGCTTTCTAAACTTAGGGAAAATGTGGAACTCACTATAAAATGCATAAGCTCTGCAAATCAGTACTTAGATCTTCCTGGGGCCCTGCCACACTTGAACTCAAGGAATTGGGCATTTTGCTTGCTCATTTCTGATAGCTGATATTGTCATATGGCTAACATTCGTCTGGAGTAAAGAGAAATAGATTGGAAATTTGTAATAACTTTATAATCATA
This sequence comes from Galeopterus variegatus, assembly GCF_000696425.1. Taxonomy (NCBI): domain Eukaryota; kingdom Metazoa; phylum Chordata; class Mammalia; order Dermoptera; family Cynocephalidae; genus Galeopterus; species Galeopterus variegatus. Next base: position 1,651 of record NW_007734178.1, on the reverse strand, counting down.
GTCCTAAAAATGTGGTCCCCTGACCAGCACCGTTATTATTAACTAGGAACTTGTTAGAAATGCAATTTCCTAAAACCAAGTCTAGACCCACTCAATCAGAAACTCTGAAGGTGGAACCCCGTATTTTCTGTTTAACAAGCTCTCAGGTTGATTCTACTGCATGCTGAAGTTGAGAACCAATGTTCTAGAATAAGATTGAAGTCAATTACAGAAAGCTAAAAGGAGATCATCATAGGCATGTGGCATCATCTGTATATCCCCAAATGGAAAGAAGGATACACAGTACCCAGTATCTAGGACTGAAAATGCTCCTCCATTATGAAACCAATCTGTTCTCTTCTGTAGAACAAAGTTTTAACCTAATTGATTACACACTGTCACTTTCTGATCACTAGGGCTGATTCAGCTGACTTGACAGGGCAGGCGCGTACTTTCTCCCTCATAGCTCCTTGTTTATTCTCTGGAAGTTGTAATATACATGTGCAGCTAGAGGAGGTAAACTTTCCAGATTGAGAAAGACTGTTCTTTGGTCAAAAATACACATACCTAAATTCCTCTGCTGTTCTGTACCACATTCCTTAGGGACAGAGAATACTCCTGGATGTGGAAATTTTCTTTTGTCCAGATTGCATAAATCTGGTCTCTGGCAACATTTTGTATAATAGAAGAAAATAATGTGCTTTGGGATTGGACCTGATATGAATCACAGTACTGTCATTTGTTAACTGCATGACCTTGGGGAAGTCATTTAGTCTCTTTGAACTTCAGCTTCCTTTCTATGAAGTGAGATTCTAATATCAACCTTCAGGGTTAACTTGAGGACTAGGGTTAATCTATGCAAAGCAGCTAACCTAAGGCTTGGCACAAGTAGATGTTAGGCTTTCACTTCCCCTGATTTCCCCTTACTGTTGCACCTGCTCTTTGCCATTATTGTGATTTCTGATTTCTTAATTTGTATCTGTATGAAGCGGTGGGAGTTTAAGATCATGAATTGTGATGTCAGTCTACCTGGGTTTGAATCCCAGCTCTGAGAGATACATCCTGGGGTTTCCTCATGTGTACAATATGAAAAATACTACTATTTACCTTCACAAGTTCTTCAAAGAAATAGATTAGTATAAGGTGCTTATCAAATGACCGACGTATAATAAGCATGCCGTTAATGTTACCTATTACCACTGTCCTCATTCATCAGCCCTGCTGTGACTTCACTTCTCTCCTTTACCTGGCTGTACCCTGAAACATAATACTTTGGTGGGGAAAAAAAATCACCCATTAATTCATTCCTTCAGCAAATATTTTTGAGGATCTACTATCTGTGGAGACTTGAGCACAGATAGATCCCTTTTCTCATGCTTTTGAAGCACGGATTTGTATTTACTACTTAATACTTCTCCAAGTTAGTTTTCTAATCAGTAAAATGGGGATAATAATATTTTTCTGAGTATCCATGTTAGATTGTTGCAAATAAAGGTAAGAAATGTGATTCCAAAAAACCGAAGTGAAAAGCTTCAAGACCACACAGATAATTGAACAATCAATGCCTCCCCAGATCACAGATAATGAAGGTAGAGGAGGACAGCTATTACTTCTACTTTCTTTTTTTTTTTTTTTTTTTTTTTTTTTTTTTTTTTTTTTTTTTTTTTTTTTT
>NW_007734177.1:97156-97704 GCF_000696425.1 Galeopterus variegatus | reverse complement strand
TTAGCTCTTGCTTGAGAAATGCCAGCAATCTCACTGGGAAGGTCTGGAAGGTACAGACTTATATCCAGAAGGATGCCCAGAGTTTGCACAGACCCTAGGCCTCTCATGCCAAGCAATGCCAGGGCCATTCTGGGGCTTTTTTGCCCACTATCTGCATGTGCGAAATTCCAGGTCCAGGATGCTGGGGTTGTTTATGGCCTAGGACTTCCCCTCAAGGGAAACATTTCAGTGTCTGGGTGGACCTGTCAAATGGAATAATGGAAGACAAATCAACTGTAGGTATGAACTCTTGAAGATCTGGGTCCACACACACTGAAGGCTTTCCATTCCTCAGCACAGTGGAGACGTTAGGATACCCTGGGCCTCCAGACTTATAATCCCCTAGGAAAACTCACTTGTCCTTGAGATGCCAACCAAGACTCCTGGGACTCATGGCCCATCATAGGAGTGTGTGAAGTCAAATTAAGCCCCATTGGAGCACCATGAAGAAGTAGGCTGCATCCCATGGCATTCAGGTAGGGCATCTGGTTGGAGTAAGAAGTGGCTGG
>NW_007734177.1:93933-95719 GCF_000696425.1 Galeopterus variegatus | reverse complement strand
CAGTTGTAAAGAGGGATTTGGTTGTCTTTTAAAAAGCCAAGAGGGCCGAGCACGGGGACAGTGATGACACAGAGGTGGAGAGAGAGCTGCCCGGCCCAGCCCAGCCCTGTGAGTGACCCCCAGCCCGGCCCTGCTCACAGAGTGGACACCCACCCGGCTTCCACCTGCACCACTGGGCCACTCACCAGCCCCGGGGCTGCCTCCATTTTCTCGGGTGGTGATGGCTCCAGCCTGGCTCAGCCAGGCCTGTCCTCCTCCCCCGGCTCGGCTCCTCACTGAGCCTTCCCACTTGCTCGCCCCGGTGCAGGGCTTCCTGGGGCCTGCAGGCCGGCCTCCCCTCCCACTCCCTCCGTGGTTCTCTGGCAGGGCTGGTGGCGTGGGGTGTCCCCAGCCAGCGTCGGGAGGGCAGGGAAGTGTGGGCAGGGCTGACTGTCACTCCACTGTACCCTGGGCTCTGGCACCCAGTAAACTTCCTGTTACTGGGAGGCAGACACCATCTGTGTGGCTACCAGTTCGGAAAAACGCCTAACTGATTTCTGGTTAGGAATAGTGTGGTCGGAGCATTCCCGAGTTTGCTTGAACCTGCCAGAGAGCTGTCTGTGGGTGGGCACCAGAGTCGGTCCACACCGGGGGGATTCAAAGGTGAACCGTGTGCTGCGAGCTCCTCCCATGAAGAGCTCACGTTCTGGTGTGGGAGATAAGACAAGTACACAAATAACCTCGATACCAGGAGGAAGGTAATAAGTCCCGAGAAAGATCTACACAGAGCTACAAAGGCACCCAGAGCGACTGGTCATCTGTGCCTAGCAGAAACTTGGAAGACTTCCTGGGTAAGGCGGTGCCGAGTAGGGACTTGAAGGCCCAGCCAATAGATTAGGGTTGCAGAAGACACATCCCAGCCCAGCCCAGTGCGCACAGAGTGGGGAGACGTCCGGCTAGGGAGGCACAGACTCGGCAGAATATACACACCCTGTGGGGCTGCCACTGTGAGATCCAGCAGGCCAGCCTAGTGTGCACAGAGTGGGGAGACATCCGGCTAGGGAGGCAGAGACTCGACAGAAACCACACACCCTGTGGAGCCGCCACTGCGTGATCCAGCAGCCCGGGCCAGAGCACACGGAACAGGGAGAAGTCCAGCACAGGAAGTTGAAGCTCAGCAGAGACCACACACCCTGTAGTACCGCCACGTGATCCAGCAGCCCAGCAGAGTCCAAGCTGACCAGAGAGGTGACACCCCAGAGAGGCCCAAGACATGAGGCAACCCCACACACAAGGCACTAGAGGCTAACTGAGCAGTCACGGAGGTAGCCATACCAAATTGGCAACCACGGCAACATCTTAGTTAGTCAATAGTCTCAAACTGGTGGAATGTGAAACCCCCTGCCACAATGAATAAACATCAAAAAAAAGATACCAGAAATACAAAAAATCAAGAAAATACAACACCAAAAGTAAATAAATCTCAAAGTCTAGATCCTATAGAACAAGAAGCCCTTAAAACGACTGACAAGGAATTTCAAGTGATAATTGTAAGGAAACTGAATGAGATACAAGAAAACTTAGCTAGACATCATGATGAAATGAGGAAAAGTATACAGGACCTGAAAGAGGAAATGTACAAGGAAATCAATGTCCTGAAAAAAAATGAAGCAGAACTTGCCAAACTGAAAAATTTATTCAACGAAATAAAAAACACAATGGAGAGTTTAACCAGCAGGCTTACAGAGTGGAAGAGAGAACCTCTGAACTTGAAGATGGGCTGTTTGAAATAACACAAGCAGACAAA
>NW_007734177.1:91153-91669 GCF_000696425.1 Galeopterus variegatus | reverse complement strand
CAAACCCTAAAAGCTAGAAAGGAATGGGATGATATATTCAAAATACTAAAAGACAAATATTCCCAGCCAAGAATACTCTACCTTGCAAGGATATCCTTCTGAAATGAAGGGCAAATAGTATATTTCTCAGACAAACAAAAACTGCGGGAGTTCACTACCACATGACCACCCTTGCAAGAAATCCTCAAGAGAGTACTGGGTTTGGTCCCTGAAAAATAACTATCACTCCCATAAAAACTCAAGAAAAATCAAAACCCACTAGTATAATAAAAATGGCGTTCATGAAGAGAAAACAAACAAACAAAAACACTATCTACAACCTAAGGAACCAACAAACACAGAAAACAAACAGTAAATCAGAAAGCAAGGAACAAAAGACATCTAAGACAACCAAACAACCAATAAAATGCTAGGAATAAATCAACACCTTTCAATAAAAACTCTTAATATAAAAAGCTTAAATTCCCCAATCAAAAGACACAGACTGGCTGACTGGATTAAAAAGGAGGATCCAAC
>NW_007734177.1:86805-87173 GCF_000696425.1 Galeopterus variegatus | reverse complement strand
AATCCCCATCAAACTTCCAACGACATTTTTCTCAGAAATGGAAAGAACTATCCATACATTTATATGGAATAATAAAAGACCACACATAGCCAAAGCAATGCTGAGCAAAAATATAAAGCTGGAGGCATAACACTACCCGACTTTAAGCTATACTACAAAGCTATAATAACGAAAACAGTATGGTACTGGCATAAAAACAGACACACTGATCAATGGAATAGAATAGAGAATCCAGAAATCAACCCACACAATTACTGCCATCTGATCTTTGACAAAGGCACCAAGCCTATCCACTGGGGAAGGGACTGCCTCTTCGGCAAATGGTGCTGGGATAACTGGATATCCATATGCAGGAGAATGAAACTAGA
>NW_007734177.1:75765-85805 GCF_000696425.1 Galeopterus variegatus | reverse complement strand
GAGTCAGGCACAGAAAGAGAAATACCACATGTTCTCACTTATTGGTGGGAGCTAAAAATTAATAAATAAATTCACACACACACACACAAAAAAAACCCCGGGGGGGCGGGGGGGAAGAAGATATAATAACTACAATTACTTGAAGTTGATACGACAAACAAACGGAAAGGACATTGTTGGGTGGGAGGGAGGAGAGGGAGGAGGGAGGGAGGGTTTGGTAAGGGGCTATAATAATCAACCACAATGTGTATCGACAAAATAAAATTTAAGAAATAAATTAAGAAAAAAAAATAATATAAGATGTATTATACTTGATGGATTTATTTATTGTTTGTCTCTGCACCAAAAGAGTGACAGCTCCATGGGACAGGGATTTTTGTCTATTTTATCAGAAGTGTATTTCTAGCTGCATTCACAGTACCCGACCCTATAGTAGTGTTCAATAAGTAAATGAATAAATACATTGCTCACTCTAACTGATTTGAGGCCATTTCTTCTTGAAAACCTCCATGTATTGCTACAATGTTCAGCACAACCCTCTCAGCACCACTCCTATCCTGGCAGCAGGCAGCAGCATGTGAAGTAAAGTGTGCCTTGAAAGGCACAGGCCATCATCAGGAGCCCTAGAGGCACTGCTAGGGCAACAGAGATTAAGTTTTAGCTGTTTGTACTCAGTCATTTCTTCTGATCATTCATAAATTTGGGGCAGAGACTGGGAGAGAACAAGTTGGCTCAGGCTGCACAGCAGTTAGAGGGGGGTTTTCGATAGGCTCTCCCAGGAGGTCTAATGACTTGTCTGAGAACCAGCAGACAAAATCTGAATTCTGGGATGCCTCAATACAGGAAGCCCTAACTCTCCTCTTCTAGGCCTGCTGACTGGCTCTTCCCCACAGAACATCTCTTCTCCATAAACAACAATAACCACTGATAGGCCAACACCAGGCCAACACTATTGCATTGCTTGGGATGTTTACATTCCCCACCTATCTGTTGGTCTTGAGATTAAAACAGTGATGTCTTGGACTGTGCTGTGCTTCTCTCCATACAACACAATAATTAAGCTGCATTTTCGTAATGCTCTCTGTAGGATGGGTCTCTGTTGTGGGACATTCTACGATGCGGAAGCTAACCTTGCCTGCACGGTCTAGGTGCCAACATTGGTCGAGCCTACCCGATGCCCAGCAACTCTTCTCATCTACTCTAACTCACCAAAACAATAGAAAGATTAGTGCCTCCAAATGTAACCGTATTTGGAGTTAAGGTCTTTACAGAGGTGATTACATTAAAATAAGACATTAAGGTGCAGCCCTAATACAATATGACTGGTGCCCTCCTAAGAAGAGGAAGGGACATGCACACAGAGGGATGACAATGTGAAGAGGCAGCAAGACGGTGGCCACCTTAAAATCAAGGAGAGAAGCCTCAAAGGAAACCAACCCCGTTGGCCAGCACATAGATCCAGAACTTCCAGCATTCAAAACTGTGAGAAAATAAGTTTCTGTTTATGAAAATTTATTTTTATTTTATTTTATGGAAATTTTTGTTTATCACCCAGTCTGTGATATTCTGTTATGACAATCCTAGCAACCTAATATACCACCTTATTTCTTATGCTCTATTTCTGTTCCTGTATGCACTATTACAAATCATAAAACGCTGGAAATTCTGAAAATATGAGCACCTTCCAATGCAAATGTGTTTCTTAAGCACCTGCTGCAAAGTTCTTATAAATGCCTTTATAAATTATAGTCCAAAAGATGATTCCTATGGCAATAGTGAGATGGTTTTTAAAATAAAATTCCACAATAGTATAGGACAACTTAGGGACGACAAAGAAATTGATTTGCAGGAGAATGCCAATCAGAATCTTATGCGTAGCATTATTAATGTACCAGCGTTGTCTGAAAACAAGGATGCTTACTTTTGCCATTCAAATTCACTGAAATGTACAAACCAGATGGCAAATATATTTCTTTACAGTAAGGGATATTTCTTTCTAATAGCTACAATACTTCTACTCCTTTCTGAGGCATGGTCTGTCCAGTAGCAAAATACTGAGGAAGACATATTGACAACTGGCAATCAGAAGTGACCTGGGGGTGTGGCATTGGAGCAAAGGAGGGTGGTGTTGCAGAAGGGTTCATCCAGGTCACTGTTCTGTCCCAGCAGAGTGCTACTTTCCAGGAACCAGAAAGTAGGTGCTGTCCAGAGCAGTATGTCTCTCGCCTGGACAGTGCCAGGTGCATAGGTCCAGCTTGCACACTCCAGGCTGACTCTGCCCTTTCTATTCACCTACTCTAGCCAAATAGGGACACAATTTGATTGATAAGACTTCCTTTTTCTAATGACAAATTACATTCAGGTTGGCATTTTTGCTGTTCACAAATTCTTCAAGCCCTCATTTATAAGCAGTTTCTTGCTTTACTCTGAGACATCAATCATACCCATTGTATGTGGAATTTTACTAAACACTGAGGGCAGCCTTTTCTCCGGGTTTTAGGAAGACATTACTATGATCTTGTGAATGGACAATAACATCTGGTTCTCAGCAGTAAAAAAAAAAAAAAAAAATACTTTCCAGGCACTATTACTCTTTATTTATCCCCCTTCCGCAATTCCCATGGCTGCTCCTTCCTGCTCTTTAATTGCTTCATGCCCACTCTTGTGCGTTCAGTTTCTGCAGCAAGTTTCATTTATTGTACCCACATGTCACTCTTGAGTACCCAGGGCAAGGGTTATGACCTCTGTTTTACAATGGAAGTAACAGAAAATCCAAGTGTTCTAGTCAGAGTTATTTGATTGCAAGAAATACTCAAACTAGCTTGAAAAACAATAGGACTTATTATAAGCACACACAGCCTACAGAAAATGGAAGGTATTAGGCCCAAACCTCACCCAGACAAAGCATGTTCACTCGAGTTTGGCTCTAGTGTGCAGGGTGCGGGGAGGGGAAGATCATAAGCAGAATGGGAGCTTTTCCAGAATGCAGCTGATTGACCACAACCTCTATAAGATCGTGTATAAAACAAATGTCAAAGTTACCTGGAGGCCTAAGGAGAAAAGAAAATTGTTGAAATGAATCGTTATGTGACTTTTTCGTTTTTAATTATAAAAGGGACGCTGCATTGCCTCTAGGTGAGAACACATTTGTAATTGCATGGAACCTTTCTGTTCATCTTTCCTGCTCTTTCTCCAGCTGCTGGAAAGTTGATTAGTAAGAGTCTCTTGCAGAGCGCTTTCAAGCAGTCTTTCTATCTGCGTCCCTGTCTCATCTGGTCTTTCTTCTCCGCTCCTCTGAGTGCTGCTCTGCTATCTTCTCCCTCACTCTCTCAGTCAGCTGGCTTTCTCAACTTACATTTCTGCCCCTTCTTCCTTAAGTTTAACTTAGCCCATAGCTTTGGTATCCCTTTATTTAGTCACAAGATTACTCCAAATGATCTTTCCATGGAAATCATCAGTCTCTGTAACTCTAGGATCAAATTCCCTAGAGGGAAAATCAGATTGGTCACTGGCCATCCAGTAGCTTAAAAGGTATGGGTCAGGTGTCCACCATGGTCAAATTAGAGTCACAGAAGAAAGAAGATGGCCACATGCCAGCTACATAGGTTGGGACACACACTGCTAGGAGGTAGTGTTGGATGTGGTGACAAACAGATCAATACATCCTCTACTCTCGAGTCTCCCAGCTCTCTCTGGCAAAAATAGCCCTGGAAGACAGGGTTTCTGATGCTCAAGCCAATGCCATATCCACTAGATATGCTGTATCCACTAGATATATCCAATGCCATATCCACTAGATACAATGCCATATTCACTATTTGCAATGAATATACTAAAAGTAGGGTTTCTCCGCCCAGAAATGGACCCACATATATGCAGTCACTTGATTTACAACACCAGTACCACTGTAATGAGGAAGAGAAGCCTTTTCAATAGATAGTGCTATAGCAATTGGATATCCACATAGCAGGAAAAATAAACCTTACCCCCTACCTCATATCCCACTCAAATGTCAATTTGAGATGTATTATAGATATAAATGTAGAAAGGTAAAATGATTAAGCTCCTAAAAGATACACAGGTGAATATTTTCTTGACCTATGGGTAGGGAAAGATCCCTTCAACACAAAAAAAGCACCAACTATAATAGCAAAAACTTTTTTTATAAATTGGATCTCAATAAAATTAAGAAATTCTGTTCTTCACTATGAAGATGGTAAACAGACAAGCCACTGAATGGGAGAAAATATATGTAATACATAATGCAACAGAGGATTCATATCAAGAATATATAAAGAACACTTACGAATCAATAAGAAAAAGACAATCAAATAAAAATGGTCAAGAGTGGGCCGGCCCAGTGGCGCACTGGAGAGTGCGCCACTTGGGAGTGCGGCGGCGCTCCCGCCAAGGGTTTGGATCCCATGTGGAAACCGGTTCCCGCTCACTGGCTGAGCGCAGTGCGGGCGCGACACCGAGGGTTGCGATCCCGTTACCGGTCAGTAAAAAAGACAAAAAGGAAAAAAAAAATGGTCAAGAGAAAGGCACTTCACATAAAAAAGTATCCAATTGGCCTGTACTTACGTGAAAAATTGTTGACCATTATTATTCACCAGGGAAATGAAAATTAAAACCACAACAAGATACCACTACACACCCACTAGAATGGCTAAAACTAAAAAGACCGCAATACCAAGCACTGGTCAGAATATAGAGCAACTGAAACTCATACATTGCTGATGGGACTTCAGTCATTTTAGAAAACTGCTCGGCAATAACCACAAGGGTTAAACACATACCTGCCCTATGACCCAGCATTTCCAATCCCCAGTTATACACCAAAGAAAAGTGAGTGCTTGTGCCAAGTAAAAGACATATGCCAGTGTATTCTTAGTAGCTTTATTTATAATAACTTAAAAACAGAAAAAACCTCAATGACCATCAACTGGAGAATGGATGAATCCTGATGTATTTTTATAATAAAATGCTATACACAATTTTAAAAAGAAAAGCCTACCAAAACAAGCAACAACATGAATGAATCTCACAGACATGTGGAGCAAAAGAAGCTGGACACAAAAGAGAAATACCGTATGAGTCCATCAATAGGAAGCCCACAAGGAGGCAAAACTAATGGATTGTGATAAAAATCATAATAGTGGTTAACTCTGTTAGGGGGCCAGGTCTGGACAGGGAAGGGGCGTTGTAGTTATATGAATGTATATGCATGTAAAAATGTATTAAGCTGTACACTTATGATAATACATTTTGTGTCCTTCATTGTACACTTCAATTTTGTACCTCAATAGAGAAGTAGGTAAGTAAATAAGTAAGTATATTCTAAGTAAGGGACTAAGTGGGTGGAAGCAGTGATCCTTCTTATTTTTATCTTTTCTAGACTGTTTGAAGCCATGATGAAATAAAGGAGCGGAAATTAATAGCATTGACGTAGCAACAAGTCGTGAATGTCTTTAAAATAGCTATGGCATCACAGTATTTGTGTATTTTTAAATCACTTTTCAAGAAATCCGTATGTTCTATTACATGAAAATGGAAAACATCATTCTACTTTAAGTGTTCTGGAGGTCTTGATTTTTCTCACAATCTGTAGTTTTCATTTTAACAATTAATCTCACAGCATAATCTCTACCCTTAAACGATGCTTGAAATCTGTTAAGTTAGGAAAAGTGAAGCAGGGGGACAGTTTTCATCTTCTCAAATCTGAAAGAGAAAGAACTGAATGGAATTGTTAGTGCTATTTAGCCATGTTTCTCCTCTGCTGAGCAATGCGACCTTCATGCAAGTACTTCCCACACTTGGCCTCCTGTTTATAAGAAAAACAAGAAACAAGATGAAATGTTGACGCGGGGAAGATAAATCTGGAGCTGAACTCTGCTCCAGGCAAACGAGGCAACAGGAGCAGCCACAAGTACAAGACTGGTGGGGGGGGGAGGGTGATGTATACATTGTGATAAAGTCTAGGAAGCTGCTGGAGGCTATGTCTGGAAGCGATGTGCGGAAGAGCAGAAATAAACTTGAGCAGAAGGAAGCACTTGAGTCTGAGTGACAATGTGCCTTCATCCATGCTGACCTCCCACTGACCTCCTGCTCCAGGAGGAGGAGCCTTGTAGCCAAGGGAAAAGGTCTGTAAGCATTTCCTTAGCCATAATTTACTTTAAAAAAAAAAAAATAGTATGAGACAAGAAAATAACGACCTTAAAGAGAGAGAGAAAGAAAAAAAAAAGAATGGCATGATGGAATAGAAAGAACTATCCAAATATTTTTTGCAAGCCTGGTTCTACCACGAATGGGTTACATGGCCATATGTGAGTCCCCAACTTTTCCGGGCCATGGGTTCCTCATTTCCAAAATGGAGAGATTGAGCCAGATGATTTCTATTAGTCCTCCCTGCCCTAGCATGAAAATTGTGTTCCATATTCTCTGTTTAAGAAACTTGAAAACGTGTGATAAGGTTTTTAGGATAAGTTTCATCAAACATGCTTTTAAAAAAAAGTTGGTGCTTAAAGGGGTGAGCTTCCAGTAATGTGACATTTTATGCATCTGAGCATCTCCTCTGAGCTGGTCTCATTTTAGTACTTTTCCTCTCTGCTCAGGGCTCTTCCAAATGCCGATTCCTTGATTACAATCAGTCTCAACTCAGAAAACCAACCACCCCTGTTCTATTTCTTTTTCCTGTACTGTCTCAGGAGCTCCAAATAGAATGTCACTAGAAGAACAATCATTTTTGTCTATTCACAGAGACAGAGGGATAAAGGCCATACTCACAGCCACAACTCCCTTCCTTGAACCCTGGAACATGGAAATGTACCAGCTACAGGGGAGCAAAGCTCTAGTTCATTAGCCTCAACAGGACTTCTCCACTGGGCTTTGAAGGCAGACCCTGTGAAATGTGAAAAAAGATGAACACACCACTCACAAAAGAGGAGGTGGGAATTTTTTTTTTTCTGCATTTAAGTTATGCTGGATGTCAAATTTTTGCTGCCCTAAACTTTAGCTAGAAACAATTCACAGTTCATAAATTCAATGCAAAATGTGTTTAACTTTACATCAGTCCAACAAGATTCTGACTCAAGATGCATTTTTTAAATGGAACTGCCTTTTCTCCTAGACAGCGTGGCTGAAGATAGTGTCATGAGCTGTACTTCATCATTCAAGCTGGCCAGGAAGACATGACACAGTCTGAGAGGCTGAGTGAGTTAAAAATCCTCTCTTCATCATAAAACTTTGTTTCTTTTAGTTGGAGACCAGCAGGGAGGCATAAGGTAAAATGCTTTGAACACAGTTGACCTTGAAGGTGGTCACTTGGTCTCAGTTGCCAATGATCACAACCTTTACTAGAGCTCATAGGTAGGTATACGAAGGAAGAATCACAACTTTAGATACCACACTCTCTTCCTGCATAACTTTTCTGCATCAGACACCCTGCTCTTTACCTTTTCAACATTTTCTGCTTCTGGAATTCGTATTTAAAATCCCCGACAGCCACAAAATAGCATTATTATATTTTTAATGTGATTCTCACAACCAGCAAAAAAATCTACAGGGGGAGGGGGAGAGGGTAGAGAATGTGGTCCTTGTTGAAATGCAGATTCCTGCATCCAGCCGCAGAGGTACCAAATCAGAACACATGGAGAGGAGGCCTGGAAATATATGCTTTTAATAAATGCTCAGAGTGATTCTAAAACACAATGAATTTTAAACCATTTTACACATCTTCACTGGCTGGAGCAAAATTGAGGGCTTACTGTTTAATTTCAATAGCAGCTAAAAACAAAACAAAAGAGGTTTTTAGAAAAGAGGTTTAAGTGACCATCGCTCTGGTCCTATAATACGGGGTATAATTGTTTTTAAATGCTTTTCATGTGCACAAGGCTTGCCTGGGGATCTTGTTAAAGTACAGATTCTGATTCAGTGGGTCTAGGATGGGATCTTCCGCAGTTCTGACAAGCTCCTGGGTGCTGCTGCTGCTGCCGATGCATGGACCACACTTTGAGAAGGAGGAGCACAGAGCCTTTGAGATCCATTCTGGATTCTGCATCTGTCTCATAACTAGTGAATCTGGTCTCTAGCATTTTGTTGACCAGGACACCCTCTGATCAATATCACCACATCTGTAAAATGATAATAATTGACTTGAGACCTGCTCTTTCAGGTGCTAGTAGTATTCTAAAAAGTGATTAGAATTCGGGGTTGTAAGTTTGGCTTCATGTCCCACCTTCACCACCCATCTCCTGTGTGTGACCTTCGGCAGAATAAGCTGTGTTAAGCTGTGTTTCAGTTTCTTAGTTTCTTCATCTGTAAAATGGATATACTACTCACCAAGGTCAAGGGTTCAGATCCCTGTACTGGCCAGCTGCCAAAAAAATAAAATAATAAAATAAAATGGGTATACTACTAATGCCTAACCCTCTGAAGTATTGGGAGAATCAGGTGGGAAGACGAAGGTACAACATTCTGAACTACAAAGTGAACACAAATACGGATAATCGGTCAATGTGCAGGGGTTGCAAAAGCAGGCTCCAAAATTCAACACTCCTGGTTGTGAGACTTCCAATGAGCTCCGTGAGTCTCTGGCTTCAGTTTCCTCATTGGCACAATACATCTGTCTTAAGAAGTTGTTAAGAAAATTAAATAAGATGATAAACCATGCTAGGCACAAAATCGATATTTGTTAAATGTCAGTTAAGAAAATTTATATTATTTTTTGTTTCACTACCCCAGGTATTTTGGTACTCTACTATTTTTGGAAAAGAATATGTATACATTCATTAATCACATTAGTAAATCCTTGCTGCTAACGTGACGTCCTTCCCTGGGTTTGCTAAATGTCTAAACCCGGTTAAAACAGAAATATTATGAAAAAGACCGCAAAGAGTGATCAACGGTGAAAACTGGGTGCAGAAAGGATGTTATAGGCTGAATTGTGCCCCCCTAAAATTCCTGTGTTGAAGGCCTAACTCCCAGTACCTTGGAATTTGTAACCACATTTGGAGATAACGTCTTTAAAGAGGTGATTAAATTAAATGAGCCATTAGGGTAGGGTCCTAATCTAACATGACTGGTGTCCTTGTAAGAAGAGGAAGTGACACCAGCGATATTTGTGCACGGAAGGATGACTGCGTGAGAACTAAGAAGCAAAAAGGTGGCCATCTGCAAGCCAAAGAGAGAGACCTCAGGAGAAGCTAATCCTGCTGACACCTTGATCTTGGAATAAACTTCTGTTGTTTAAACCCCCCAGCCGGTGGTATTTGTTTTAGTAGCCTGTATTAGTCCATTTCTGTTGCTTATAACAAAATTACCTAGGACTGGGTGATTTATAAAGAAAACAAGTTTATTGCTTACAGTTTCTGAGACTGGGAAGTCCAAAGTCCAGGGAACACATCTGGTGAGAGGCTTGGTGGTGGCGACAGTGATGGCAGAGTATCACACTGCAAAAACGGTGGAGCAGAGAGAGCGAGAGAGACACTCTCCTCTCTCTCCTTTTAAAGGCCTCAGAACCACACCCCTGACTGCCATTTTTAATCCATTCACTACTGCATGGTCCTACAATCCAATCACCTCTTCAAGGCTCCACCTTTCAATTACCGTAATAGGATTTCCCACCCTCTTAACAGTCACAGTGGGGGCCAAGTTTCTAATACATAAAACTTGGGGGACACAATTCAAGCTTCAATGAATTTGGGGGGGACATAATTCAATCCACTACACAGCCCTAGCAGAGTAATGTGGGGGTGGGAGGAGGGAGAAACCCTAGGGTTAGGGCAAGAACTTTTTTGATGCACAAACCATACTTCACAGATATGCTGGTATTTTCCAGGAGTGTCCCAAATCCACATCATTTTTATTATGTTCAATAAACACATTCTGTGCACAGTTAAAATATGTCATTTTTATACTTTCACATGATTAACTTTTCATATGAATAACTTTTTGAATCTGGTTGGAGAAGTTCTTGTCAGACCACTGCATGAATTTGGATTCATACTCTGGTCTTCCCAGTAGCTGACGGGTGGACCTGC